>NW_027192210.1:20803-42214 GCF_041956535.1 Calcarisporiella thermophila
TAAGAATTATTCAATTGTCATGCTGGTTAAGTTGAGAACAAAGAGCATATCGGATTACACTATGCGGTATACTGATAGGAACCATATGAGGATTACTTTCACTTTTATCTCCATTGGGGCACTCATATGTCTTTGCTTTATTCGAGCTTGCACTCTTACTAGCCCTAATGTCAATCCCAATAACATGCTCTGCACTATTGGCACAAAAGGCAGTGCTCTGTTTGTTTTAATCCGTCAGATCCACCATATGTCGCTAGCCGTTTCTGTCCCATTGTTCGCAAATGTCCATATGATTAGTTTGAGATGGATATTAGTCATTGTGGTCCTTTTATGTGGCTCCTGTTCATCATTATTGCCGCTTTTTACCTCGCTAAAGATGGGAGATATCGGTAAATCACTGCTTTTAAGGTAACAATCGGCGTAGATGTTCAGCTTTATTTCAATTCACCGCCATTATGACAAATATTGACTGAAAGTATTATTTCTCACTTCACTAATTTATTTAATGTTTCTCTCCTCTTTATAAATAGGTTTAAAGACAACAATAAGCGATTAAATAAACTGTATCATCAGCCTAATAAGCATATAGCAACAATGCACACTACTGTCACTGTAGAAACGGATACAAATAATGCAACAAATAGGGGGAGCATATTAATTCCAAATACAACAGATAATCTAACTGGAACAAGGCTGGAGTCAATTGAAGAATTCCATAAAACCCTGAAAGACAACTCATTTGGGGCCAAGATGCTGAGCAACGAAGAGATTCTTTTGCTACTACAACACAAGAAAATCTCACCCTATGCGCTTGAAAATGTCCTTAAAGATTGCACGCGAGCTGTTCAAATAAGGCGATCTCTCGTCTCTCGACAAGCTATAAAAAGGAAATTTGAGATAGACGCATTACCAATGCACAACTATGATTATACTAGAATATTAGGTGCATGCTGCGAAAATGTGATAGGATATGTACCTATTCCAGTGGGGGTAGCCGGTCCATTGCAAATCGATGGTGAGATGATCCAGATACCAATGGCAACTACGGAAGGTGTCTTGGTGGCTTCGACGGCACGCGGCTGTAAAGTCCTCAACATGAATGGAGGGGTTTCCACGATTCTGTTAAAAGATGGAATGTCCCGCGGGCCTGTGGTAGAGTTTCCAAGCATTGCACTTGCTGCAGAAGCGAAAGAGTGGCTTGAGAAGGAAGGGAGATCTTGGGCGGCGGAAATCTTCAATTCAACTAGCAGATATGCAAGGCTAAAGGATTTGAAAGTTGGGCTGGCGGGTCGATTAGTGTTCATCCGGTTTACTGCAACAACTGGTGACGCAATGGGGATGAACATGATGTCTAAGGGGTGCGAGAGAATAATGGCAACATTGCAGGAAAAATTCCCAAGTATGCGTGTCATTTCTCTTTCAGGAAATTATTGCACGGATAAGAAACCTGCGGCAATCAACTGGATTGAAGGACGGGGAAAATCAGTAGTAGCGGAAGCAGTGATCCCTGAGGAGATAGTCCGCACAGTGCTCAAAACCAGCGTAGATACACTGGTGGAATTGAACACGAGTAAAAATTTGACTGGCTCGGCAATGGCAGGTTCAATTGGCGGGTTTAATGCCCATGTGGCTAATATTTTAACTGCAATATTCATTGCGACCGGGCAGGATCCAGCACAGAATGTAGAGAGTTCTAACTGCATTACCTTGATGAAAGGGTAAGTAATCAATTTATATTCCGCTTGCAAAACTTTAGACAAATATAAAATCTCTTACTATAGGTTAAACAATAATCGCGAGCTCTACATGTCCTGCACAATGAATTCTATCGAAGTTGGTACCATCGGAGGAGGAACAAATCTTCCGGCCCAGTCAACAATGCTTGACATGCTGGGTGTACTAGGTCCTCACCCAACTCAACCGGGTGCAAATTCACAGCGTCTAGCTCGAATTATCTGTGCTGCCTGTATGGCTGGCGAGTTGAGCCTTTGCTCAGCATTGGCAGCGGGACAGCTTGTAAAAAGTCATTTGAAGCATAATCGATCAAAAAATTCCCCGGTCTCACTACCCACATTGGCAGCAATGGGAAGATGGAGCAAGGTGTAGGTAGTTATTGTTGGAGAACGACCAGGCATGATCTAAGTCTGAATAGTTGTTGTGTTACGACAGTTATTTCATACTTTTAAAAATATGTATAAGCAAGTATCTTATCATCATTATTGGTCATCATCTCCTATTCTATCATACATATAGGATGTACTTTCTCTCTTTTGAATTCCTTTGGTGTGTGTTATTTGTGTTATCCCTTTTACCTGTCTTCTTTCCTTTTATTAATATACTTTTAATAAGATCCAACAGTTATGGATTATGATTTTTTCGGATAGCATCCTGAGAATGATATAAGAATAAAATGAGTAAAGAGCAAATGAGTAAACAGCAAGAAAATATCTGTAATCACATTGCTTTAGTAGTACTAGCCTTCACAAGATCGTCCAAATGTACTGTTAGCATAACGAAATTTCTCTACATTCATTGGCTAATAGCATCCAACTTTAACACATACGACGCCACTTTATTTACTCCACCAGCAAAGTATTAAAGGTGCACTTTATAAAATATTTTTGGCCACTTAGCGAACAAAATGACCAAGGGTATAGTGGTTCGAAATTGGGCAGGCTAAAATTAATATAGAAAAACACAGGTGAGGAATCAAAAATTAAAATTAGAAGTATTATATAGAAAATAATGGAATGATTGGAATTAAAGGTAAGAAGAATAACAAAGATAATAAAGACATAATAAAGACATTCTTTACAAAGATGATAAACGTTCTCATACTGATTTACATATTTTACTCAATATTGTATGGATTATCGGTGACTCTGCGTTTGAAGATCGTTCTATGGTATTATCGACTATTGTATATGTCGTCCTGCTACAAAGGGTGGGAGATAAATAATAAATATACAGTAAGAACATAGACAAATAATAGTTCACTTTCTAATAACAATTCCAAACTATCAACAATATTACTATAATTATTATAGATGTATGAGCAGGAATGTGTTCATGCTTGTTGGAGAACGACCAGGCATGATCTAAGTCTGAATAGTTGTTGTGTTACGACGGTTATTTCATACATATACAAATATGTATAAGCAAGTACCTTATCATCATTGTTAGTCATCATCTCCTATTCTATCATATATATAAGATGTGCTTTCTCTATTTTGAATTCTCTTGTAGTGTGTGTTATTTGTGTTATCCCTTCTATCTGTCTTCTTTCCTTTTATTAATATACTCTTAATAAGATCCAACAATGCTGTATACATCTAGACAATGAATGTATAGTCGGCATTTCATTTGGCTAGCAGTACCTCGCCACAAAAAAATTGAGAGCAATTTTCGCACTACCTTTTATTAGCTGCATATTTCACTTTGATTGTCTATTTTACGGGACTCTTAGCCGATCCGCTCGTTACTGTGAAATAATTTGTGTCGCTGAATAATGTTATTCCCCAATCGATTTGGGAACATGTTGACATGAAAAAGATTCAAGAAAATTTATGAAACGAGCACGCCAACTTTTTCCAAAATTAGGTAAATTGTTTCCTGATTAGTTTTAAACAAAATTTAACCTATCATTAGTCCCCCTTTTCACTCTCAACCAATTCTTGATGGCAATTTAAGAACTGAGGCTTTTTTGTCATATCTCTCACGTTTTCACAGACGAAGCAAATGTTATGTATAACACTAGTATGCTGGATAATTTCATTTACGAAAATTTATCTTTGATTAGTAAAATGAAGCTAGAGGAGAATTGCCTGAAATTGAATATCTATTTTCGAGTCTCCCTAAGTTTCCTCACGTTCACTCCAACTGCACTTGTGATGAAGGGTTTTATCATACATATCGAATATCCTAAGCCAACTGGCGTGAAGTAAAATGTTACAGAAACTTTAAACTCCCTTCAAATAACACATTAAAGAGGGCCGCAAGGGGTTCAAAATGAAACCTGTCAATGACCAAGGATAGCACATTTTTCCCATGCTATCAAAAATCGGTGATTCAACACTAAATTGAAAAATATTCGAGACTCGGGTTGGATTTTGCCAGCAAATATTCCAATGCCTGCCACTGCTTTCTTAAAATTGAATCTTAATCTCCACCATCACTATAGATTAGTCATTTTTATAACTTGATTAGAATCCAAATTTATCACACGAGTCCGAACATTTCGACCGAGTAATACTCTTCAACCTCCTTGCGTCTATAGGAATGCTATATCGACCTTGAATGATACGTCATCTTGTTTTTGTCGGACCGAGAAATATTTTAGAGCTCTCTCTTTAGAATTGCAGAAGATTGGTCATAATATAACTAATATTCCGCTAATATTACTAGCGGAAGCTGAATGAAAAGGCAATTGAAATGCCGAGATAATGTGAAGTTACTTATTGCATCATCGTATCACCTATTTGATTTAAAACATTTAAAACATCCCTTTATGTAACCTGCCAATCAATAAAAAGCAGATTATAAGAAATGAATTAAGCCAAAAACCTCTCAAAAAACTAGAGGTAAATTCCCTATCGATCAAATTTTGGAACCAAAAAATCGGTGCGGCAAAACGAGTATAAAATTTCATCCAAGTAAATGGACAAGTAAGCACATATGAAATACCCCAATTGGCTTATACACATATCTTTACGCTCTTCATGATCAAGGAATGTGAGACATGATCATTCTGCCTTTACGGCAAGATCATTTCCTACTCTTCTCCACTCTTATCTGTTTATGTTTTCATCCCCTTTTTCTGATATGTCTCTCTAAACCACTGTAAGGATTTGTGGATGTGACATGAAATTCTATGCTCTTTCATCCATTTAGCCGCGCATTCTTAGTATGTAATTCAAACGTCATGTAGCATTCATTAGTTTCAGATTTGTCTATAAAATGCGCTAGCCGACGATATTCCTATTTGATATATACTGTATGTCTCAAACGGAACAGGGACATTTTCTCTCACAACTAATATTGGGCTTCAGGCAACTCTCCAGTTTCCATATCCCTAGCAACCGACTTATTTACATAAATGGAATTGCTTAGCAGACTTGTATGCTGCTTTGCATTTGCGCCGCCTGCGGTAATTCCTGTGAAAGGCATAGGATCTTTGAAACAGCTTTATCGATTAACTTCATTAGGACACTTTATTATTAAAACCCCTAAATAGAATGGTTCGAAATAGTCGAATTAGATAAGGAAACCGGTCTACTAATTTAGGCTCGCATTAGATATATTAACAGTTGACCTACTTTTTCTGCGAATTTTTCGCAGTTTCTTCCGAGGCAACATGTCCCCAGTTGCTCGGAGAGCAGCATTATTCAATGTCTCGAGCAATGTTACATTCTTTAAAGCGTGTCATTCATGCCAACAAAGCAAGCTGAAATGTGATGGCAATATGAAGGAGTGCTCGCGGTGCAAAATTTTGGGGCTAATATGCACATACAAAGTATCCACCGCTAAAGTAGGGCGCCCCTCTAAATCGCAAAAAAAGCGCAATAAAGAGAATTTTGTGAGTAATCCAAATGCACTCCAATTATCAGAGCGGGATTATTTACTGAATCAATACCAATTACTCATTAACGAGCCGGAATCCTTGATTCGTAATCTAAATGTAATCAAGAGAACCCTTTCTGATATAAACTCTACTCATCTTCTCACTTCCACCTTTGTTTAGTATCAAATTCTCGAAACCGCTTGGCTATGGAAATGGTCGCAGGGGATTGATTTTCCGCGCTCTCCAGGGTCCAGCATGTGTACCAATGATGTGCTAGGAGTGATTATCGGAAAGGTGAGCTCCCTCTGCGTTAACGAGAGGATCTCAAAAGGCTACCCCCAGGTTTCTCAGGACGAAGAAAGCCGCCTTCTATCCAAAGACTACATGCGCAACCCTATGAGATCCGTGACCTATATCCAGGCTATTGTACTTATTAACTTATGGTTCAGAAATTTCCCATTTCCCACTGTGCTTAACCGCATCGCTCTAATCCAAGGTTATATTGATGGCCAGACGCACCCCTTGCTCTATTCAGCCATGTTTGCACTAGCACTCTTTCTCCCGGACACCACTTTGTATCACGAGTTGCTACGAAGAAAACTAAGCTCAATTTTCTTAAAATACGCGGCATCGTTAACACAAGAAGAGTCATATAGCTTCCCTTCGCTTATCAACCTTCAAGCCTTTTATATTCTCGCGGTACTGTTGACTTTGCGAGGTTATTTGCAATCAGCCCAAGAAATCATGAACAGAGCATGGAGAATGGCGTTTGAGCTGCGGATTCATGAGCAGGACGATTCAGAATTCGATATGGAATTGGATCCTTTAAGTCGTGAATTGCGCAATAATATCTGATGGGCCATGCGCATTTTTACCACATGGAGCTATGCCCGACTCGACACGAGCTTCGGCCAAAAGATTATCAACGCAACCATAAGATTGCCAGTCATGAAGGAGTCTGAATCCACACTTTATGAGTATAGTCGCCGTTGTGGTTCCAGCTCATTCATCTTAAGCGAAAATGCGCACTCAATTCAATCTCTTTACAACTGTGCTTACTTGATGACGGTGCTCTCTGAAATACTACTGTATTTCAATACAATTTCTGGGTTTTGTTCGATGAAGCTTCTTGGATGCTCTGGCACAGCATATCTAGATGCTGCTCCATTGCAACTGTATGTGTCAAGCTTGCCCTTCCGGTTAGAGAATTTGATAGGCACAATTTCATCGGAAATGACACCCCTTAGCAGAGCGGAGTTACTACTCTACCTTTACATCATCAAGATTCATTCGCGATTCCTTAAGCTGGATGAGAGCTTGATCGTATCCATTGACCATTCCTCGCTTGTGGAATGTATTGCGTCTGCAGACGAGATAGTGGATCTGGTAGAAATGGTGATCGGTGATCAAAATAGCAAGGTGTATCATTCAACAATGGTATTTGGGTTGAATACAAGCGCATGTGTCTTCCTTATAGAAGCGGTATCAGGAAGCGCAGAGCAAAAGAGAAGTGCACTGTTTGGTTTGCACAGGATCCTGGAGATACTGAAAAATCCGCTTTTATTGTATCAAGACTCTGAGCTCATCAATGGTATTGAAGAGGTATTTTGAAGAGGTATGGCGAACAAAACGATAATATAGTGGGGTCTGGATTAGCATCCTTCAATGCTGCAAGTGTAGACAGCACAACCGTCTCTGTCGTCATCCCCACTGTAGGGCTTAGTTCGATTGTAAATGTGGAGCCAATCGATAGGGATCTTCATCCGAGTAGAATACTTGTAATTGTGCATGTATAATTCTAACTGTAATGACTGTAACGGGGCTGTTCACCTTACTCGTCTCAGTACTGGAAATAAATTCGTGGTATCGTTGTTTTTGTAAGTTGCATTTTGAATTCAATCTTGAGTTATTTACATAGCAAGAAGTAGAAGCGGAGTATTACAGTACCTTACTCACTTACCTCAAACTGTCCTAGGAATGAAATGCGGACAACGTCAGCAGTCCATGCTTCAAGATGATGAGACAGTTTATAGGTCGAAATAAGCTACTTCCAGAGAATATTACATGGAAAATCAAGGAAAAGTTAAAGAAACTTAAAAAAATCCGAGAATAAATCAAGATTTTATAAAGTCGTATTTCAAGCGCAACTGCTTATCCCTCCCGAGAGGAGGGGTGGAGAGAAATAAGAAAAAGTAAAGTAAATAAGAAATAGTACAAAAAGAAGTGGTGATGGGTGGGATCGTGAAGTTTAGATCGATTCCATGCCTAGTCGTTATTTCCCGCAAAATAGATCGTAAACCGTCAAAGGATTTATTTACTACTCCTCAAGTGGCCATTCTAATACAACCTGCGCGGTGCATTCTAGCTTCATCTTCAGAAATGTAGCAATTTACACACCATTTTTTTACCTGTAAATCCTGGATTTGCGGCACTCCATTCACCATTTTTCTCATACTATAAAAGATACTGAAAGGCAATATGATATTTGCAAATATTGCTGACTGTATAGAACCAAGAAACTAAAACTCTAATTGGGTTATAGTCGCAATTATTTGAAATACATGGGAAAACTTACTTGCACAATATTCGATTCTCCAATAATATTCTTCTTCTTCTGACCTATACTTCTAACCATAGAAGAGATGTATGCTCCGTTGTCCCAAACCATATAGTTTCCCGGACGCATATTTGAAGATGAAAGTCAGTGAATGCTTCTGGAATCGCTATGAACAGTATGATAACTGTCCCTTTCCCTTTGAATTTCTCTACGCCTATTAATAACAATTACGATCAACTCAAGTGCGTCAGAGGAAATATTCCAAACAGAGTCACCTAGTTTTTGATAGTTGGACGATTTGATCCGCTTGTTGCTTAGTTAGAGTAGCTCTTACTCCTAAGAAAATGAGCTTGAAAGAAGTTATAGACCACAAGATGTATAGCTACATCTGAAATTGCAACGCAACATAGTCAAATATCCCTTTACTCCAGTGATTTCTGCAACTCTTCATTAAAGCAAGTGGTAGGGAAGTTATTGTAAATAAGCAACCAAATTTCTACAATAGCCTTCCCGCTTTTCTCTTATTTACAGTCGACGGTTATATCGAAAATCCACACCCAATATGCCCGAGTTTGAGGGTGAAACCGAAGCTTGGTGGCAGAGTTTTTTGATAAGAGAGGAAGGTATAACGCCACTTCTTAATCCAAAATATGTATATCCAAAGAAGAGTGATGTCAGCGAGTAGTCACAAATTATAAGAACTATCTAAAACTAATACTGAACTTGTAACAGGCAGCTGGATTTCCTCGAGCCAGTGAAGGCCTAATGAAAGAATTTCATTTGGCTTAAAGTGGACAAGATCGTCAGCACCAAATCAAGCGTTGCCATCCGAATCCAGTCGCATGCCTCCATTTTCTAATCCTTAACCCTCCTTCGAACGCATCCAATTAGCTTGCGGCCGACTCAACATTAGGATTGCCCGAGCTTTACTAATCAAGCTTTGCGCAGAATTGTACATCTGCACACGCTCTGCAGCCCAAGGCTACAGCAGATCGCCTAGACGCCATTTCCCCTTTTATGCGACTCAACTCGAGGCTTCGCTCCCAAGTCAAGCAGTTCAAGATCGCTGATAGCGCGGCGACTGCTCTTCATCCCCATCGTAGCGATCAAGATCCGATTCACAAGAATCGCCATACTATTGGGCCAATTTCCAAAATAGGCTTGACGAAACGATATGCAGGGGGCGAGTTGATACCAACAAAAATGGGCGAGAAGGTTTCCTGCATATGTTGCAATCCAAGTTGGACAAACGCGAGTGATTGGAAGAGGGGAACGAGCTGGGCCTAATTTAGGGCTGCCCTACTCCCGCAGAGGGCAGTCCGAGACCTTGGCGCGACACCCCCGGCCGGTTCGTTTCCTCATTCCCATACTTCGCTCTCTCTTCTCTCCGCTTCTCCATTCTACGCGCACCATCCATTCGTTAACAATGACCCAGCCTGCCAGAGGGCCCTTCGCTTTGATCGCTGCATTTGCCCTGGCGCTTTTCTATTTCTTTCTTTTTGCAAGGGACTCGCCATTCCATCCTGCAGCCTATGTGGAGGCCGAGAATCTCTACGCGATTCCTGAGGGTTGAGATTAGCAACTAGCAGCACCGATCACATCCTAAACCTCCGGATCCATCTGAAGCTCCACAATCTTGATCTCTTCTGTCAGAAGGTTTACAATGCGGCCATCCACGTTGTTGGCAACCCATGCAACACCGTGAAATCAATGCACTATTAATGCCTTTCGATAAAAGCGCGGCAATGGTGCTAACCCCAAGCATAAAGCCAAACTCATTGATCGATGGTTCGAAAACAACCAAGTCCAAGTTCTCGATTGGCCTTCACAATCACCAGATCTCAACCCCATCGAAAATTTATGTGCTGAGCTAAAGGGACGTCTAAGGAGCAGATTCCCAAAGATAACAAGTCAGGATGATCTGTGGGAAAAGGTGAATGTCTTGTGGGAGTCACTCACGAAGGAGGATTGCATGAAGTTGATCAGCACGATGCCAGAACGGATCCAAACTGTTATTAAGGCAAAGGGAGGATATACTAAGTGGTAGTCGGAGAGCATTTTATATATACAAATTATTGAGTATTCATTATAATACCCCTGTAAAGAAAGAGAATAAAAGGTTGGCATCATTTAAAATCACTAGATATGAATTTAAGAAATTTTCCGAAATATATTAATATTTCACTTGAAGAGAGTTAGCAAAGGATATTCAATTGTATATGTAATGGTAACGAGGTAGTTTCATAAGGTTGAAAATAGCTGAGTTTTCGATCTTTCTTATCCTTGGCTCATGGATTTCTTTTTTCATATAAGTAATTACTTAAACCTTCTCTCTTGAGTTTATCCTCCAGGGAGTAACGTTTGAATTCCCATTTCTTTTCAAAATTCACTTTTCCGCACAGCTTATATCCATGCTTTTATAATGGGAGTTGTTATTTATCCATATATATACCTGATATTAAATTTCTCCTACGTCTCCTATAAACTTCAAATAACTTACATTTTTCATGTGTTTGCCTAAAGTCATCTATTGTACTTCGGACTTCGAGTGAAAATTTCTCAGAGCTGGTAATACCTTTTTACGACCTGTTATCAAATTATAGTATAGAATATAAGGTGAATGTTTGATTGATTGCAAAAGAAAAATAACACTTAATATTAATTTTTAATCATACTAGACAAATTTGAATTTTCGACGCACACCAATTATCTTGCTAGTCGGATGGAATTTGGGATGAACACGAGAGTAAGAAATAGTTGATTTCCGAAGAATCATTCACTTTCTGAAAGCTTTATACATTGCTTTTATATAAGTTGGCAGCATTCTTTTCATTAAAGCAGAAGACGAGCTACATACAGTATCTATTCCAATGGAGTTAGAGTCATATACGTAACCCTTGAGGAACTTCGACTGCTATGCAACGGCTCTCCAACGTGCTTTACGCCACGGTTTAAATTAATCTGCGAGAACTTCTTGTTTACTTGGTGAAGGTCTTTGGAAGAACTTTCTAATTATAAAGATGAAATAGGCATAGACTCGTTTGAGTCTTTTTGTAACAATCCAGAATTTTAAATTGAATTAAAGACCCGATAGGAGAGTGAAAAGCTATTTCGTGAAAATTCTAGACTTAAGCAATTTCTCCTCAGGCTTTTGAATGGTCTCAAGTTCTCGATTTAGCCGAATATTTTCAAACTCGTGTAATATTGCTAGAGGCAATATCAATGTTGGACTCTCATTGACGTATTTCGGTCCATCACGCAAAGACTTACATGTTATCGTGAAATTATCGCCAATTCCTCACATTGCGCCAAAGACAGTATCTGATCTTACAGTGTACGAAGCAAATTTTGATATTTTTCATATCCATGAAGTAGATTTATATAATGGTAGGAGGAGAGCACTACGACACAAATGTTGCTTCCAATGAATATAAAAAGTGCTCTGAAATTAGAAGATTTGGGTCATGAGACAAACTGTATTATACTTCCTAATTCCAAGGAAAATATTACTAAAATCGCACTTGATGTAAGTTGTCGTTTACCCTCGTTTTCTCCTTTTCCCTTCAATCATGGACAAAATTCAATCTTCTACTTAATACTATTACAGATAGGAGGATCGCTTGTGAAGCTAGTATATTTCACGCCCTTGCCAAATGCGAAAAATGGAGGCCACCTAAACTTCATTAAATTTGAAACCCACCACATTGAGAGGTGTATCGATTTTATTCGTAATCTGATTGTTGAAAAAACATTAAATGAAAAGCCTTTCGTCAAAGCGACAGGTGGAGGGTCGTATCTCTATTCATCCAAATTTTTGAAAGAACTTGGAATAGAATTCGAAAGGAGAGATGAAATGGAATGTCTCATTAGAGGTTTGTACACAAAGCATATTCATTGTGAGGTGTCATTAATATACAACGCAGTTTATTCCAACATCCAGTTTATTTATCTCTTTTTAGGGTTGATTTTTTTTTATCACCGAAAATCCAGACGGAGTCTATACACATATTCAAGCTGAACCCAAACAATTCGAGGTTACACATATCTTGGGTGACCTTTTCCCCTTTATGGTGAGTAGGCTATTTTTCCAGAACATGACCTCAGATTCATTATTATGAACTATAGCTTGTCAATATCGGCACCGGTGTCAACGTCCTCAAAGTATCCGACCACAACAAGTTTGAACGTATTAGTGGAACTTCGGTATATTTTGTTTGGAGTGTGTATTGAACGATTTTTTGATTATCGCTCTGAATTATAGCTTGGCGGAGGAACCTTGTTAGGTCTAAATTCCCTCCTAACAGAAGCAAATTCTTTCGATGAATTGCTTGAGCTTTGTGAGCGTGGTGACCATCGAAATGTGGACATGCTCGTCGGCGATATTTATGGTAAGGATTACTCCAAAGTTGGGCTTAAATCCACTTCAATTGCGTCGTCAATGGGCAAAATTTTCAGATGTGGAATGACACGAGACAAGAAGTTCAAATCCGAAGATATTTCAAAGTCGTTGCTGATGATGATTTGGTAGGCTTCTTTATATCCAATTGCGTCTAAATATTGGATTGTGAAATCAATCTATCAATAATATAGCAATAATATCGGTGAGATAGCCTATCTTAATGCACAAATTTACAATCTTAAGCGGGTGTATTTTGGTGGTTATTTTATTAGAGGTGAAAACTCTTGAGTGGAGTAAACCTGGTTTAATTCTCATTATAAGTTATATTTAATGAATGGTTTAGGTCACCCTATCATTATGAGGACCCTTTCAGCTGCCATTAACTTCTGGTCCAAAGGAGAGATCAAGGCTTACTATCTTCGTCATGAAGGATATTTGGGCGCAGTAGGAGCATTACTTGGGCCTAATGGACAACTGTAACTCCGCTATGACTCTCATCGGGAAGTAATTTAAAGTATGAAATCACCGGGTGATCCTAGCTGTAACTGTTCTGAGGCTATTTATGATTCGGATTCTTATTGAATATATGAAAAGTGGTCTTAATTCAATTTATAATAATGGGCAAAGTGGACAACTGGACAAAGAAGGTATTTATCGCAATTGCACCTTTTATAGGGGTATCGCAAGACTCTTCATCCCGTATGAAGATTCACTGGAGACACTGCGTTCGAATGGAAAACTAAACGATGAAGTGGTGGATGCTTTTATAATTAGACTTGCGCACTTTGCTAAATGGCAAGGACGGCAGATTGGTGTCGGATCTACTTGCCATGAATTGGCCTTCAATCTTCCCTTGATAAACAGTTCTATATACTCGGCCAGCTCTCGCACGTCAGCTAAGTGAATTGGCCAACCAAGTGAGCAGGAGCTGTTCACAGTTAACGTCTCGACGTTGAAGAGAAGAGAATTCCAGTGTATGTTTCTTGTATTGACACTATTTGCAAATAAGAACTTGCTTGGAAGCGTTGCGCTCTCTGGCCACACTCGTCGGAAGGACTACTCCGGTGAGTTCTGCTTATGAGTGCGAACAAACAATTTACATAGGCAATCACCTATGTATACAGAAGAGTCTCCCTTCCATTTAGCAAAGTGCGCAAGTCTAATTATAAAAGCATCCACCACTTCATCGTTTAGTTTTCCATTCGAACGCAGTGTCTCCAGTAAATCTTCAGACGGGATGAAGGGTCTTGCGATACCCCTATAAAAGGTGCAATTGCGATAAATGTCTTTTAAAGTATTTTCATATAGTATTTTTAATATAGCGTGAAATAATTAATTACTTATCATCATCTGATTATTTGCAATCGCTTACACTCCCAACCCGGAGTTGTCAAAGATTTCTGGATGATCTTTCCTGATAGAGAATTATTTGTCTGGAAATGAATGCTAATATAATTAGCCAAGACAATAATTTTTTCTTTTTTGAAAGGTTGAGTAATTGAATACTGTACATACCTCGCATTAGATGAAGTGCCAGTATCTTGTATTCCGTATGTATTCCGTTATGTTGCTCAAAAAAAAAAAATCCCAACTCCATCTGGCTTTCCTTAGTCAAGTAAGGATGCGCGTGGATTATTATTATCCTTTTTCCACCTTTCCATTCAGCCTAACCGACCTCTTCGAATCAAACGGTAAAGATCAGTAATATTTTTGCTAGGATTCAAGGGCAGCATTTCTCTCGCTTTCCAGTAGGTTGAACTTAAGTAGAGATGAAACTACATGGATCTAAATTACTTTTCTCAAATCTCACAACTGATAAAGTCCAGTTTAGAAGGGATGTATTTCTCTGAGCATGAACTTGTTGCAATACAATAAGCCACCCTCATTTTTAAAAATATTTGAAAAGCAATTATTCTATGTTGTCAGGATTTTTAATATTTAACTTCACATGCATTATTCTTGTTTGTTTGTAAATGATAAATCCTGTTTACTGTTTTTCTTGTTATTCTTTTAATAGCTTAGCCTTCACTAGTTCGGCCAATGCCCTTTAGGCATCGTGCCCAAGTTGCATTCGCTGGATGTTGTTTCCTCGCAAAGGTATACCCTCTGGAACGTTAACCATTTCGGCTCGGTGATAAAATCGTTCGAAGTTTATTGCCGAAGTCCAGTTAGCTGCTTTAAGAATTCTATCTAAGGGTTCTCCTTGCTGCAATGCATGAGAGGACGAGGTGCTTCTAGTCGAATGGGCTGTTGCTAAGATATTCGCTTCCGCTAAGATGTCTGTTATCCACCTCGCTATTATGTCTCCCGATGCTGGCGTCGGTGGTCTCCTCGCCGTAATGAAAAAGGTAGGGAATTCGTTGTAACCTGGAGCGACATTCCTAGCGCGTTCAATGTATAGATGAGTTGCTCTAACTGGGCACAGCTCTGGATCTTCCGTCAGCGCCCATAGTCGGATTGTTTTTTTCCATTCCTTCCTTGGGTTTGATGGCTGTCAGCTGCAAACCCGTCAGTCCGTTGTCGTCATCTCGGGTGAATTGGACTTTACTCGGTGGTATTCTTGCTAAATCAGATCTCGGCCTCCAGATGGTTGTTAAAGCAAGCAGCAGGGCCACTTTTTGCCCTAGTCGTGGTAGCGGTGTATCAATGGTCGACGGGATCAGTGTCGGTTTCTCAATCGCTTTTTGAACGTTCCAAAATGGGGTCTTCTCCCTAAAGTGTCGAGCGTTTTCTCTAGCTCCTCTGATGACTCTTTGGATCACCTGTTGGTCCGCCAGGAGGGTTCTATTTGGATGCAATATTTGCCAAGTGCGGGATATTGCCGTCTTATAAACCTGTAGCGATGTAAAACGATGCGTTTCACTCATCGCTGCTAGGTATTCTGTGGCCGTGGCCAAATCATAGCTGCATGGATCTCTACCGTTCTCTGCGCACCAAGTAATATATTTCTTCCACGCCGAAGCATAATGCTTCCCAGTAGTTGTCCTTTCTGCCTTTGTGATGAGTTCGATAGCGTTCTCTGGAAAGCCCTGCGTCTGGAGGGCACCCCTGATAATTTCCAGGCGATTACTTGTGCTGGGTGCCTCGGGAGTGTTGTTGGTGACGATAATTGTTGCATGTTGAGAATTATTGGAGAATCGACGGTCATTTCCAGGGCCTGCGCTATCCAAGGCTGGGTCGTCCAGTTCGGCGTGATTACTACTATCTCCTCTATCCGTCTCACCGAGATTTCTCGGAGTAGTCTTGGGAGCATTATCCAGGGTGGGTTCGCGTAGGCTCCTCTCGTCGGCCAACGTTGAGCAAATGCGTTTGTTGCCCCTGCGCCCGGATCTGGTCTCATGCTGTAAAACCGTTGGTGTCTCGTATTGACTCGCGTCGCGAACAAGTCTATTGTTCTCTCCCCCCATCTCTTGTTTATTAGATCCCATGCCTCGATTGGGAGTTGCCAGTCGTGCTGCGAGTCTTTCCTCCTGCTCTCCGCGTCTGCTCTTTCGTTTTGACTTCCCGGGTGTAACACGACCAAGCCTCTATCTCCTTTTACAATTAATACCCCTTTCCTTTTATATACGCACTGATCACATGCTCATGAAAACGAGTTTTTTAAGGTTTTTTCCCGGAGATTCAGCTTTATTTAATACTCGATGTGTGTTTCATTATTTCCTCAACGTTCTCTTGAATTCATTATTCATTCTCTTGAATTGGATTCATTATTAATAAAGGATCCAAATCATTAACAGTCTGCAGAACTGTTACACCGGGAGGTATTCCGTAGTCAGATAGATATTGTGCTTGATACATATCTCCCATATTTTCGTTGCTATGTTGAGGAGTGGAAGACTTTTCGTGCCTCCCTGATTCTGGATGTACGCTACCGCTGTGATATTGTCTGTTCGTATGCGTATGTGCTTGTTTTTCCACCACTTGTGATGTAACCTCAGCGCGAACAATATTGCTCGGAGTTCCTTTTGGTTCGACGAGGCTGACCTTTCCTCCTTCGTCCATCTCCCGTGGGTCGTAAGGTGCGAGCTCACCATTCCCCAGCCTGTTCCCGATGCATCCGTTGTTATGTTTATCGTCTCGTCTGGTGACGGCATTCTTAGCGGCGATGTAACAGTTCTGCAGACTGTTAATGATTTGGATCCTTTATTAATAATGAATCCAATTCAAGAGAATGAATAATGAATTCAAGAGAACGTTGAGGAAATAATGAAACACACATCGAGTATTAAATAAAGCTGAATCTCCGGGAAAAAACCTTAAAAAACTCGTTTTCATGAGCATGTGATCAGTGCGTATATAAAAGGAAAGGGGTATTAATTGTAAAAGGAGATAGAGGCTTGGTCGTGTTACAGGCGAGCCGTTGTGAGCGTCGAGGAGGGTTTTCCAATTGTTCAGCTCTTCCGCCGTGTCTTTGGTGAGCGTTATTATCTTTTCCCATCCCTGGTTGGTTCTCTGGAGATGCTTTGCTAGGCCCCTCTGTAGGAATCTCTGGTATATGAATGCTGGCCGTATTGCTGGTGCTGTCATGCCAGGAGTCCCGCTAGTGATGCTATTTGCTTCGCTTTATTCTCGTCCTTGTCGTCGCTAGTTTGATATCTTGTTTGATGCGGGCGATCTTTTCCTTTGGTAGCGTAATTTCCATCGTCTTTGTGTTGATCACGAAGCCTAGGAAGACTTGGGTTTTCTTTGGTGAAAGGTCTGACTTTTTCTTGTTGATCAGGAATCCCAGTGTTTCCAGGTGTTCCACCAGAACTTTTGCTTGTTCTCTTGCCTTCTGTTCTGATTGGTGCATCAAGCAGATATCGTCGAGATAGAACGTCAGACGCATTCCTTGTTTCCTCAGTGGCTCTAGTGCGTCTTTCTTCAGTTTTGAGAATATCCTCGGAGCTGACGCTAGACCGAATGGCATTGCTTTGAATGAATAGGTCTCTCCGCGATGACTGAACGAGAGGAATTTTCGACTCTTCTGATGTATCGGTATCGTAAGATAGGCGTCGCTCAGATCGATCTTGATCAAATAATCTCCCGGTAGTACCAAGTCCCGTATTGTTGATAGGCCCTCCATCTTGAAGTGCTGGTACTGTATGTATTGGTTTATCCTTCTCAGGTCAAGTAACGCTCTGAACTTGGTCTTCTCTCTTTTCGGAAACAGGTTCGATGGGTATCCTTCTGCATTTGGTTGCGCTATCTCTACCGTTTCGTCTTTTATGAACCTTTCCACTGCTTCGTCTAGGGCCTGTAAGTCGTCGTGGGAGAGATGAAATGGCTTTACTTGTTCTTGGGGTGGCATTCTTTTGAATTGTATCCTTACCCCCTCCCGTATTGTTTTCGTGCTCCAGCTCTTGCCTATTCGCTTTTCCCATTCCTTGGCAAAGTGCTGTGTTCGTCCACCCGGAGGGATTCTCGCCTCTAATTCCCGGGGAACCTGTTGTTCTGACTCGAGCTTGTGTTTGTTGGGTTGCTCGGCAGGTGGTTGTAGTTGGTGCTGGGCGTGTTGTCGTACCGCTGGGACTTGGGGACATTTGTCCCCCATTGTCCTTTTCCCTGTCTTCCATTGCTGTACCGTCGTCTGCTGTAGTAGCTGGGCTTGCTCTGAGGTCGTGTTCTGTGTGCTTGGTTGAACAATGCTGCTGCTCTCTCCAGTTCCATGACCTCTCCGATAAACTCTTCTCCAAAAAGATATCTTTTTGATTTTGATTGTACGAATTTTGCATCTCGTACCATTCCTTGGGAGAGTTTGGCCTCTTTCGCAATTCTAGATCGCCGCTCCACTTTGATCTTTGCCGCAGTGTGGAGGATAAGTTGTATGGTATACTCGAGGGTGACCTCAAGTCCTTTTTGCGTGATTCTCCCTTGTTCTGAACCGAGTTTGTTGAGGATTAATAGGAGGGGTCTTGCAAGTCCAAGTATATCTTTTTGGATTTCTGCGGGGTATACATCGAGCAGCTGTGTGGGCTTTGAGGTACGATGTTGCCAGAAGCTTTCCAATTGGAGGCTTTGTAGGTACCCTCCTCTCGGTAGTGGGTATCTTCGGTAAAGTCGTCTTGCTGATTTCCCCGAGAGTAATGAGAGTATGGAATCTTCTGGGAATAGTTGCTTAAGGTTTTCTCGTAAGTCGTATGCTCCAGCCTCGCGCGCTTTTATGGCGGCGACCAACTTTTCTTCCTCTTCTTCTTCTGATTCCACTTCCGTTTCTGGATCAGAGTGGAATTCCCCGTCATCCCCATCATCTTGTAGTTAGGGTCTTCTGTTATCTCGTTCGTTTCGTTGTCTACCGAAATACAGTTCCAAGTGCTCGATTCTCTCGAGGATTCCTTCCATGGCACGCTCATTGCTCATATTTTTCGATTTTTGAAGAGGTGTGGGTTTTGTGAACTTGTTCTTAGCGCACGATTCGGAGGCTTCGAAAAAGCTGAGGAGAAGGATAAAGAGGAGCAACCCAAATTATATGTTTACCTTTCCATACATTGTTTTAGTTTACATCAAAATCAGTTTAAAGACATTCAATTCCAATGGCATTTTGTCTAGTCATTTTTCGAATTTTTTCCATATTTTATTACGAATAAAGCACGATTTGGGCTTCGAAAGAGCCGATACCATCCAGCGAATGCAACTTGGGCACGACGCCTAAAGGGCATTGGCCGAACTAGTGAAGGCTAATTTACTATAGGAGTCGTAGAGTCTCAAATTATTTTTGTCACATATGTAGCCAATATTTTTAATAAAAGTATTTTTCAATCCTCAGAGGCTTATGCACCTAGACATATGCATACATTGTAAATTTATCAGTGTAACACATTGCAAACTGCAGCTTTCCCGAGATTTTTAAAAACAAAGAATCTTTTATTGATATTGACCGAATGACACGATTTAGAGAATTATAGGACTCGTAAATTACCGTGATGGTGAAGTCAGAAACGAAACACAGACTCGTTTGGATAGGTACACATTGGTTGAGGCAATAAAAATCAGAATTTTCTGACTGGCAAGAACTTGCCCTCTAGTACAAGCTGCACTCGATCTCCTTGGGGATGCTCCACCTAAGCATTAAAAACGTTTAGCAAAGCGGTTGGATTATAGATTTAAGCTAGACACATTCAGGTAGAGATATTAATTTATCGTGTGGATAGATACCTTGTTCACCTTAGCACTAAAATCAATAGCGCTCATGACACCATCGCCGAACTAGAAGGGAGATTAAGTATAAAGTGGATATTATGAGTAAATTCAAATATTTTGCCTCACCTTTTCTTGGATAACCGCCTTAATGGGATAGCCATAGACCTAAAAACCGAAAATATGTAGAGATAATTGAATATTTGAGCATTAGACTACATATTTCATGCTGAATAAGATGAATTGCTTACCATCATCATCTCATTGAGACGATAAAGGACGGGATCACGGGGAGGCAAGCTGGTAATCAGGCTACCAATTATACGATATGAGGATTGATTATGTCTTAAAAATTGGTTAAAATTTGAACCCATACGTTCCACGCTCAAGCATTCCGCGGTCGCGAGAACCAAAGCTCTCGGTCAAATACTCTTCAGAGATATTGAGGATCTGGGAAAGGCCTTTAATATCTTCGGCGGAGGGTGAAGCCTAATTAAATCATAATTGTTTGTTTGATAAATTACTCATGGCAGTAATCTAAAAGGTATCATTCACCTGTCCATAGAATAAAGCTGCAACCCACACTTCTTCATGATTGATATGCTCTGATATTTGAGCGAAGCTATCACCCAAATACCCGTTTGTTAGATAATCAATATTATTATTGTTATCCTTATCCAATCGAGTCTATTAATTTACTTACGACAACCTGGCTTTATCCTTGGCCTCCAACAGCTTTTGACACACGGTGGGCAAGCTCTAATTACAAAAAGAGATAGTCAGGTACAGTAACAAGGAGGGTGTGCTGATATCATATTAAAGCACATGATGCCACGGTTCTTATAACGCGATATTGATAAAATGATACTCACATTTATATTCATGTTGACTCTAGTTTATTTTAATGGAAAAAGTTGGAACGCTTGAACTGTGTTAAATAAAATGCTCTCAGGATGTTTGAGGATAAGATGGATGGTTATCGTGTATACTCCATGGCCTTTTTATAGCAATACTTGATTATATATGATTCTCCGCAAATAAGTCTTGTCGTGTGCTTACCCTGCCAAAGGATTACATTATGTCATAGGGCTGTTCGGGCTGCTGTAATTGTCAATTGTTACTCCGTCGTCTCTTATTAGCATCTTGGCCAAGATAAACACAGGCTTAGCACGATTTACGACAATTCAATCATAAAATCTCTTTGACACATCTATATTTTTTGAAATGTATTTGGAAAAAAAATTCACAAATAGATAATACTTTAGTTTAATATTTACAGTAGAGGTGATGAGAGGATAAATATTTACTAAATGTGTGGTTGAAGTATCTAATCGTTAAATTTTTTACAACTTCTTCAATTGCTTAGGTCAGAGAGGAATTACTATATATGGATATCCCCTCACAATTATTAAACTTATCAACATAGTATATCAAAATGCATATCAACTCGGGAGAAAATCCAACACAGTAACCCGTAGGGTGCCAATACAGTGCGTTTATGCGAATGACATATTGTATTCTCACTTCGGTTAATTGACTCGATTACTTAGCTTAAATGCTCTGCTTAGTTAGGTCTTACTTTTTACCCTACACTATATTTCAAATACTGTGAATATCTTTGTTCACCTTTTATTTTATCCCATGAATACCTATCATTCACTAATTTAATTTTTCATCCTCTTACTATTACCCAACGTATTAAGTATAAACCGAATTCGAAATATCCCGAAATATCTTCAATACATAAAGGACATTTCTCATTTTATTTCATATATTCCC
>NW_027192210.1:48597-57080 GCF_041956535.1 Calcarisporiella thermophila
ATTCGCTCTGCTCGGAGTAAAGAAATAGATTGTCAAAGCTTTTTTAGTAATCAAAGGATTAAATTTATTACTACTCAGTCTAAAATGACATTATTCTCATTGGAATGACAGACGCTCACCTAGACTGTCTTTGTAATATTTGAAGATATCTTGTAAAAGAATGCCCAAAGGTGACTTAAGATACCTTTCTTTGAAGTAAACGCTTGTATTTTAAATTGAATAATCTGTATTAATTGTCAATACAGAAATAATTGTCGATCGAATCCAATACAAAGGTGTAACGTACAATATACGTAATGGTGTACTACAGCACTTAATTTAGTATATTAATGATGTAATGGAGCACCATTCAACTCCGGAAAATTAAGGTCACATTGAATAATTGTTACCATGGCATCGGAATTTCTATAGTTACATTGCTTCTGCGGCCACTCTACACACGCGGCGGTGTAACCAAGTTTTCATTCATTTCGTTACTGGCGCCAAGAATGGACTGGAACCTGCACAAAGGCGTGAGAGACCTTTGATTCATCTTTATCGATAATCTTCATTAGGATACTTTGCCCTTAAAACTCTTAATAAAACGGTTTGAAAAAGTCAGATTATGTAAGGAAATCGGTTTACTACTTATAGGCTCGCATTAGATATATTGTCATTTGACCTACTTTTTCCGCAAATTTTTTTGCAGTTTCTTCCGAGGCAATATGGCTCCAATTGCTCGGAGAGCAGCATTATTCAATGTCTCGAGCAATTTTACCTTTCTTTAAAGAGTGTAATTCATGCCAACATAGCAAGCTGAAATGTGATGGCAATATGAAGGAGTGCTCGCGATGCAAAATTCTGGAGGTAAAATGCACATACAAAGTATCCACCGCTAAAGTAGGGCGCCCCTCTAAATCGCAAAAAAAGCGCAATAAAGAGAATTTTATGAGTGATTCAAATGCTCTCGGATTAATAACGCAGGGTCATTTACTGAGTCAATACCAATTGCTTATTAACGAGCCGGAATCCTTGATCCGTAATCTAAACGTAATTACAAGATTCTTTCTGATATATACTTTACCCATCTTCTCAATTTCACCTTTGTATAGTATCAAATTCTCGAAAGCCCTTGGCGATGGAAATGGTCGCAAGGGATAAAATTTCCGCGTTCTCCGGCGTGTAGCATGATGACCAATGATGTGCTAGGAGTGATTATCGGAAAGATGAGCTCCCTCTGCGTTAACGAGAGGATCTCAAAAGGTTACCCCCAGGTTTCTCAGGACGAAGAAAGCCGCCTCCTATCCAAAGACTACATGCACAAGAACCCTATGAGATCCGTGACCTCTATCCAGGCTATTGTGCTTATTAACTTATGGTTCAGAAATTTCCCATTTCCCACTGTGCTTAACCGCATCGCTCTAATTCAAGATTACATTGAGGGCCAGACGCACCCCTTGCTCTATTCAAGCATTTTCGCCCTAGCACTCATTCTTCCGGAAACCACTTTGTATCACGAGTTGCTCAGAAGAAAACTAAGCACAATTTTCTTAGCATTTGCGGCAGCATTAACACGAGATGAGACATATAACTCCCCTTCGCTTATCAACCTTCAAGGCTTTTATACTCTCGCTGTGCTGTTGACCTTTAAAGGGTATTTGCAATCAGCCCAAGAAATCATGAACAGGGCATGGGAAATGGCATTTAAGCTGCGTATTCATGAGCAAGATAATTCAGATTTCGATATGGAATTGGATCCTTTAAGTCGTGAATTGCGCAATAATATTTGGTGGGCCATGCGCATTTTTACCACATGAAGCTATGCCCGACTCGAGTCGACCTTCGAGCATAAGATTATCAATGTAACCATAAGTTTGCCAGTCATGAAGGAGTCTGAATCCGCACTTTACGAGTATAGTCGTTGTCGTGGTTCCAGCTCATTCATCTTAAGTGAAGATGCGCAGTCAATTCTATCCCTTTATAACTGCGCTTACTTGATGGCTGTGCTCTCTGAAATACTACCGTATTTCAGCATGATTTCTGGATTATGTTCAATGAAGCTTTTGGAGTGCTCTGGCACAGCATACCTGGATGCTGCACCGTTGCAGCTGTATGTTTCGAGCTTGCCCCTCCGGTTGGAGAATTTGATAGGCACAATTTCGTCTGAAATGAAACCCCTTAACAGAGCAGAGTTATTACTCTACCTTTACATCATCAAGGTTCATTCGCGTTTCCTTAAGCTGGACGAGAGCCTGTTCGTGTCAATTGATTATCACTCACTTGTGGAATGTATTACGTCTGCAGACGAGATAGTGGATCTGGTAGAAATGGCAATAGGCGATCAAAATAGCAAGTCATTTCATTCTACAATGGTATTTGGATTGAATACAAGTGCATGTGTCTTCTTTATAGCAGCAGTATTGGGAAGTGCAGAGCAACAGAGAAGCGCGCTATTTGGTTTGCGCAGGATCCTGGAGATACTGAAGAATCCGCTTTTATTGTATCAAGACTTTGATCTCATCCATGGTATTGAAGAAGTATTTTATGGCGAAAAAAACGATAATATAGTGGGGTATGGATCAGAATCCTTCAATACTGCAAGTGTAGACAGCACAACCGTCTCTGCCGTCATCCCCACTGTAGGGCTTAGTTCGATTGTAAATGTGGAGCCAATTGATAGATATCTTCATCCAAATAGAATATTTGTTATTGTGCATATGTAATTATAGCGGTAATAGTTGTAACAGAACTCTTCATCTCACTCATCAAAGTACTGGAAATAAGTTCGTTGTATTATTTTTTTGTAAGCTATATTTCGAGTTCAATCTTAAAAAATCCATTTTGAGTTACTGTTATTGATTAATTTACATATTATTAATGTATATATCGAACACTTGCATTCTGGAATAAAGAAGCTCTAGTGATTTCTGCAACTCTCCATTAAAGAAGGTGGTGGGGAAGTTACTGTAATAAGAAACCAAAGTTTTCCAATAACTTTCCCGCCTTTTTCTTGTTTACAGTCGACGGTTATATCGGAAAGCCATATTCATTATGCTCGAATTGGAGGGTTGATGGCTGAAATAGGAGAGAATGGTAATAGCTCCGCCCATTAATCCAAAATGCAAAATGTCCAATTTTTATCCAAAGAATAGTGATGTTAGCAAGTAGTCACAAAATATAAGAACTATCTAAAACTAATACTTGGGACACGCAGCTCGATTTCCTAGAGCCATTTGAAGGCCTAATGAAAGAAGTTCATCCAACAAAGATTTGCGCTTCACTGAAATTTATTCCCTATGTATATATATAGAATGGTGACAACTGCAAGCCTCTATGGTTTGCCCCCGCTTTTTCCGCCCATGGGGCCTGAGCGAAAACTCCTGATATTTGGCAGTGGCAGGGGCTGTAATTGCTCGCGACGCTTTGCCTATGTGCTCTGCTGGAAACTTCATTGCAAGTGGCGTGCCACGTATAATCTTCCTAAAAGGTGAAATGCTCTTTGCATGTGTCAATTATGCTCGCACGTAGAGGATCTATGTGCCAGTTCCCCAACCAACGTGACCGTTGAGTTGTGCTTGGATGATGTCATTAGTGGTAACCACACCCGCAAAGTCCTCACCAGGGTTGGTAGTCTAGTGGCGCTCAGTTGCAGGTGGGTCCAACTTCATCTGACATCCCGCTTCGAAAGCACGAGCAGAAGTGAAGCAGGAGCATTCCACCGCGTGATTGATGTACACCCTGCGGCCCACGGCACCGATGGCTGACCTAAGTGCTGTAATCGCCACTTTGTCACTGTGGCAGAGAAAGTAGGCCTGTGGCCTCTCCCCGCTGAGGAAAGCCTCAAGCATCTATACTGTAGTGGCATGAACCTGAAACCAGCATGTTGCCAAATCCCCTCCATGTGGACATTGTGAGCCTTCGATGTATGCCGCGTTTGGGCCCTGACCTCTTATTTTATACCACGTTATGTGATCTCCATCAGCCCACGTCACTCTTTCACCATGAAAATCATCAGAGCGGCACACTTTAGATCCACTCCTCTTAAAAGAGATGGTGCCATAATCGACAAGGCAAGCCCCACCGGATCCCCGTATTTAGAGGACCCGAAAGGGTGAATGTAATTGCTCACTCGATCCTGCGGGATATCTTCAACATTTTGCCCACGAGCCAGTTGATCCCACCACGCAGGTAGCTTTTTCCCATGGCTCCTGCGAATGAAACTCCTCTAGGTGAAGGAGTAGTGACTCTAATAGTGGCTGCTCGGTGCGCATATACGTTGCTGACATCTGCTTTGGGCAGAGCTCCCAGGCTATTGGAAGCTCATACAGCAACTCTTCGACCTGCTTGGCCACATGCAAGGTAGCGTCGTTCATCGGCAATGTCGGCGTGCGTAAAGTTGATTGGCCTTTGCTGTCATTTGTTTAGCACGTTCACTAACTGTACGACTTCACCCCAGTCTGGTTAGCAAACCTTATTGGAGCCAGTGGCTTAGCCTGATCGCGTAATTGTTTCGTCGTTATGTAAATGATGCTAAAGTCCATGTACCCGTCGAGTCTGATTCTTCAGTAATCGTTCGATCAAGACGTCGAAAGAGTTGTGGATTGCATATAAGCTATTGTCAAATATATGCTGGGTAGATTGGGTTGTATCAATGGTCGATTTGTCTTAAGTTTGCTTAGAATATTATGTGGTCTTTAAAGAGGTTATTAGTGAATATGCTTTCGCGTTTGAAATAGAAACTCTTTGGTATTTCGAAATAGTAAATTGTGATATCTGTATATACCTGCTGTGTTTATGAGGATTGAATATTTTGTAGCAAAGCTTTCTCAGGACATAATATGTGATATAATTATTTCAATGTAATTGGTATTATGCTCCTTATGATCCGAGTACCAGCCCGGGTGATTGGGCCTACTCTTGACTGCAACCCCCCGCGGCCGAGAGTTGGCCAAAATATTTTGGCCTCAATCCTATTAGGCCGGTACTCTTCGGCTGCTCAAGTTGATTGCCTAGCCTAGCCCCTCAACCTCCTAATTCGATCGGGCCTGAGTCCATTACGAAACAAAACACCTACTACTGATTTCCGCGGAGTTGAATCCACGGTAGCATCCGACAGGACATCTGCCCAAATTCACCCCGCAAAAATTGGGCCAATACATTCACATGCTCCCCCTTTAATACGCTTATTTTGGCTCAACTTTCACATGAGCCTCCCTCCGCTTCCTCGGACTTTGGGCCCACTCCCTCGTCCCTTTCCCTATTTTAAGCTCTTTTTCTTCAAGGCCGTGGAATTATCGCACTATGCAAACATCAGATTCGCACCCACAACACCATCAAGTCATTATTGTAGGCACAGGCTTCTCTGGACTTGGAGCGGCAATACGCCTTAAGCAAGAAAATATCCATGACTTTATCGTCCTAGACCGTGGTAATGACGTTGGAGGCACATGGCGTGACAATACGTAATTTGTGATGGTGCATTCATTTCAATATCCCGATCATTATGAGTAATGTAAATCTTCTTTTCCAACTTTACAGTTATCCTGGACTTACATGCGACATTCCGAGCGATTTGTACTCCTTTTCCTATGAATGCAATCCAAACTGGTCCCGACATTATTCTTCTCAACCCGAGATTTTAGACTACTTACGCTACTGTGCCGCTAAATATGGCGTGTATCAACACTGTCGATTCCAGCATAATGTTGAATCCATGACATGGGATGAAAGGCGGAATATCTGGGTGGTACAGACCTCGAAGAGCGTCTACACAACGAACGTTATATTAGCGGGGATGGGCCAGCTTAGTGAGCCCAAATATCCTGACATTCCTGGTCTCGATGAGTTTGCCAAATCAGGCGGAAAGCTATTCCATTCATCTCGTTGGGACCATCATCACAACCTAAACAATCGCAAAGTTGCTGTATTTGGTACAGGAGCTTCCGCCCTTCAGTTCGTTCCCGTGATCCAACCCAAAGTTAAGCACATGGTGCTATTCCAACGCACTCCACACTGGATCATCCCGCGTGACAATCACTCTCGCTTCATCCAGAGATGGCTTCTGCGACTGCTACCCTTCACCAAGGTTTTAGTGCGCGCATACATCTTCAGTTTCTACGAATTGCTTGGACTGTTCATGAACTATTGGTACAAAGTATTGCAAACTGGGCAGTTCATTCCCAAGCTATTAATGTACTGGCAAATCAAGGATCCCGAAATGCGCAAGAAACTCACACCCAACTACGTCATGGGCTGCAAGCGCATCCTCATTTCTAACGAGTTCTATCCGGCAGTAACCCAGCCCAACGTCACGCTTGTGACGGATAAGGTGGCCAAGATCGAGTCGCAGCAAATAGTGATGAAAGACGGCACTAAGCATGAAGTGGATACCATTATCATCGCCACGGGTTTCCATGTGTCCGATCATCCGATGGCAAGGATCATCCGCGGTCGCGACGGAAAACTTCTATCGGATGTTTGGAAAGGCGAGGCTTCTGCCTACAAGGGCAGCTGCGTGCCTGGATTCCCGAATCTATTTATCTTTATGGGCCCAAATACTGGGTCGGGTCACATATCCTACGTGTTCCTTATCGAATGCCAAGCTCGCTACGCGGTCGATGCAATCAAAAAAATGCACAGCCAACGTCTAAGCTCTATTGAAGTGACAGAAAAGGCTCATAATAGCTATAATGAATTGATTGCGCGAAAAGTGAAGGGCACGGTGCAGTCAAGTGGTGGATGTTCGAGTTGGTACCTTGCATCTACTGGCAAAAACACAATCACTTTTCCTGATTTTGGCGTCGTCTTTTATTGGAACACTCGCCGTTTTGATATTGAAAACTATAAAACAGTGCGATGGTCCGCCAAGTCAGAGTAATGTTCAAACAATTAATTATTTAATAAAAGAATATGATAAGAAATTTAGAAACATACGACGGCATTCTTAAAACGCAAAAATTCATTCACGATAAACAAGAAAAAGGAACAAAATGGTGGAAGCTGAAAGAAATGTTGTAAATGAATATACCCACATAATAACCAGGTGCTTTGCCCTCATCTTTTCTACTCTTGACTTATCCAATCAACTTCATTCTGTTTCTTATCGAGTTGAGTTCTTGTTTGAGGGATCCTACCCCCAAAGAGTTGGTGATGGCAAATATACAATACATGTTGGCGTATTTTATTAAAGATTACTTAAATGCCGTAATTTTGTATTGAACTCGCTGCATATTTTTAATGTGCAAAGGGTGATTGATTTCTCTAAGGCTTCGAGCAGTGGCTCACTGAAGAGTATTGATGAATGTACCATAAAATGTTCTCATGAAATCGGCTCTGAGATATTTCTCAAATTATTTACAATAGTATAAAATAAAATTGAACTTCGAGTTAAAAATGAGTCATTATATTCGAAAGAGTATAAGACGAATTCGGATCTGGTAGAAAGAGGTACAATTGGATGGATGTTAAAATCTCTGGCCAGGAATATTATGTCAAGGATGTTATGAAACATAAATAAGTACTGTACCTGTTGTTCAGTGGAGCTACATCCCTTCTCAAGAAACTGATTATTTTAGAGCATGGGGGAAGTTGAGGGTAATTTGTACCAGCAGTTTTTGTAGATCGGTTAATAAGTATAAATACATACTTAAGTTAGATAAATTTCAAAATAGATATCAACCCTACAAAAAAACTGGTTATAGGAAAGTATTTAGAAAACATCGGGCATAGTGAATCGCGAACAAAACCTCTGGGTACCTCTATGTTTTCTCATCTCAACTCTTAGTTATTTATTTGCCTATAATAGATATTTTAACTGTAGGTAATTAACCGTAAAATTTATTAAAAAAGGCTATTTAATAAAATGCAAATACAATCATTATTGTAAAAATATCAAGATTTAATATTCTACTGAAATTGAACCCCACACTCCATGTTTCAAGCCACACAATTTATCCTACGATCGCGGTCCTCTTCTGTTGATTTAGGCTAAATTTGAGATAATACCGGTTTTCATATCAAAGTTCCTAATAGATATATAAATATATAAATTATGATTCTGATAGATTCGAAGACACTTCAGATCAAACTATGCCTCCAAAATATTGTGTAATTGCCCAGTGTGCAAAGGTCGGTACGTTTGTAGAATTACTCAATGGAAACACGACCAACTTTACGTGAAGAGGATTAGACCTGAAAAGAGTGAAATTTCTACCGATATTATACTGGAAGAGAGTGATACAATTGAGTAAGCACAGATGGATTTAATCTATACACATTACAAAGTAATGTTAATTTGTATTATTATTTTCTAAAGCTCTGATAATTCAGATTCATCTCTCCTCACTAATACATGGATACTAGTTATGAAGAGATGGAGAGTTTGTAAGATGGGCGTATTCGCGAGTGTAGGTAATGCAGCTATTGATACAACAATCGATCAAATCGGGTTTGATTCCTACTAGCGTTTGTAGCTCTTTTTCAATTAAATATGTTGACTCGGTATC
>NW_027192210.1:57559-79764 GCF_041956535.1 Calcarisporiella thermophila
GCTAGACTCACTATCCTGCTCAGATTCGGAATTTGTGCTTTCATCTTCACTACTTTGGTATCGACATTCGTCGCTAGGATAAGCATCTTCTTCGCTATAGTATTCGCGATTCAACTCTTGTAAAAATTCTTCTCGAATTTCCACAGAGTCTTATTAGAGGCATAGAACTCCTTGAGGTGAGTGTTGAGTTTAGAGTCCCCAACGAAGCCTTTAGTATTATAAATAGAATAGTAAATACCGATACTGAGTCAACATATTTAATTGAAAAAGAGCTATAAACGCTAGTAGGAATCAAGCCCGATTTGATCGATTGTTGTATCAATAGCTGCATTACCTACACTCGCGAATACGCCCATCTTACAAACTGTCCAATCTGTAAAGAACAACGTTACAAAGCAGTTTCTTCGCCTAGTAAAAAGCGACCGCGAAAAGTATTTCCGTACTTTTCGCTTACTGATCGATTTAGGATTCAATATAAAAACTCGACGCGATCAAATGAATAGAGGTTGTAATTACCACAATCTATAGTTCTCGATTCCAGCTTGGCAAAATACTTATACAATATATACTATATACTATCCCGTAAAAATAGATATAGAGCACGGTATATCGGTCAGTCTAGCTACAATTTATCTTTTCAAGTTCCCCCAGACTATGAATACAAGGATATTTTTGATGGAAAACGATACAAAGAACTTGTCCAGAATGGAATATTTAAGGATCATCGTGACATAGCGCTATCTGTATCAACTGATGGATTTCAACTCTACAAACAGTAAATTTAATATAAGATTGTGCTAAATCCATTCTCTTGGTAATTTGTTAGCTTTTTTTCTAGAAATACTCATGAATGCTGGCCGGTCATTTTGATCAACCATAATCTTTCACTAGATGTGAGGATTAAGAAGGAAAACCTAATATGCCGGAAGTTTTGAGAAAAAAGAGCTATATTGTGAAGTTGAAGTAAGTGAATCAGCTTTCCCATAAAAACGATGAAGTCGTTAATATATATAATTTTGGGAAAACCGCAGTACAATTTCCATCATTCTTATCGTGGAAATGATTATATACTGGCCTTTGTTTTCTGGGCGGGAGAGTGGGATAAAGATGCCTATGATTTGAGAAGTTTCAATACATGAAGTATAAAACAGTTTGTTGACGTATCTGTGTTGGACAGATGCGTTGGGTGGATTAAAAGAGAGCGGAATATATACGTAGTCGACAAGGAGCATTTTACCAGCCTTTCTTCATAGAGAATATATACAATACAATTGAATCCTACTTATTTTATCAATATATTGCACGTGATAATTAGCTGCATTTTCTTCTCTGTGGTTTTATCTATTTCATTACCAACTATCTCATTTATAAGTTTTTACTATAGTGCAGCCTTTTTTTGATAGTTAGGCCAAAATTTTAAGTAAAAATTTTTCTAAGATAAAAATCAATTTATATAATTTCGGCCGTAAAGTCCGGCCGAAGAAATAATAAACGAAATGTTTCAAGGCCAAAAAATTATTTTTTGGCCGTGGAATTTGGATTATCTCAAATTCCGCCTCTGCCTTGTGGCGGCAATTACTTGCAACTCAAAGGCTGACAGTATGTTAATTAATGTCACGTGAAAAACCTCTATTTTCACAGTCCTACGCCCTTAATTTTAACGAATTTAACTATATTTTATCAGGGTAAATCATGGTTTTGTTTATGTTTTCTAACAGGTTTCCTTATGATGTTTTTTTGTAAGGATGACGGGTGATTCTATCAAAGGGTGATATACAAATAACCAAAAATAAGAAGTTAGGGATCATTAGTTTTCTGAAATATTAAAATAATTCAATACAAAACAAATTTTAAGCGAGTCTATGCAAGATCTTCAAGGCAGCTGAACACGGCAAATATAGATTAATGGCACTTTGAAACGCTTTTTTCCAAATGATTCGGTCATGAGTATCTCTAAATAGTCTAAGTCTTTGTATCTTTTAATTATCATGATTTATCGGGCTGTGCTGTACTCGATACAGTTGCATTTTCACTCTCAGCTTTGGGAAGCATTCTATTTCCCATCATATCAACACGTGTTGCATTTCTCCAGACTAAGAAAACCTACTCAGTTTGCAATCATATTGTACGGTACATTTTGCAAATTAAAACAATAGAAAACCGAAATTGTAAACATGATGAATTGCCTCAATCATATTTTTAAACACATTTAGATGGGATTTATTTCAGGACAAGTGTTTCGAAAATATACAGTCCAATATATTCCACATCTTTCTGGTGAGAAAGTACAGAGTGGATCTAGAATCCTGATATACTAGTAATATGAAGCAAATCCAGTAGAGATGATTATTATTATCGCCTCAATAGCTATACTATAGGTATAATTGAAACTGCGTATAGCCTGGTGTTCAACTCCATATTCCTACTCCGACCTCCCTTTATGCATATGATAGCTAAAGTTTCAGCGGTTTCATTCACGTCGATCCTATTAGTAGGTAGCTCTTTGCTGTACTATGGGTTCTAAAACGAGACGAATTAAAAGGAATAAATAATAAAAATACAGGTTATTAATAAAGATGATCACCTATAGGGAGCAGAAAAGAGTATATGTATTGGGTTGGGCTTGTAGAGTAATAAACTGGGGTAATAAACTTGTAAACTAGTTTCGACCTTAGGAATACACAGTGGCAATAATTACATCATCAGTTATGACGTTATAGCATCCCCTAAGTAAATTAGACCCTCTATCCTGAAATTATTTTAGCCGCCACCACCACCCTGCAATCCCGGTTTTAGTTTTCAGACATTTTTATATACACATACTATTAATATAAATAAGCCGTCAAATACGCTAGGCTTAGTGTTAAAGTCACGAATTGGGGAAATGCCCTCCCATTTTTGTTTTAATTATTTGTAAGTATTTTTGCTTAATATTACTCACCCACGTAATTTACAATTTGATCCTTCTGGGTGAGCGAGGATTTTCTACTTATGAAAATTAACTATGGCTGGAGTTTGGACAGTAGAGATTAGTTTTTCCTATTAACAAACATTCTACTAAAAGGGTACGTATGTTTTACTTGGATCATGTTCCCTCATTTTACGGTTTTTTTAACGCGGATTTTGCTTCAGAAACCTAAAATTTCGTGGTTATTCCACACGATATTTCGGGCAGTTTGAAATATTATGCATGTGGAATACTCGAAACATGTAAATGGATTCATTTGAATTCTCGCTCCGTTATCTTCGAACTCGTACTATATAAATTGGTTATAAATCTCACTGGATAGGAGGCACATTCAAAACAAATAAGGAGAGACGATAAAAGTTAAAGTAAGAGTGTGGAGACTCGTTTGTTAATTACCAGTTCTGCAGCTATCAGTTTAGTTTTTTTTTGTTTTAAAAACGGTGGGGCTATTTAAACTCGACGGTATGTCGACATTCACAAAGGTCAGATCACAAAAATATAACACCATGTCGGAAATGAATGGCTTGGGAATAGAGCTGCTGTTCACGTCGGGCAGCTTTATGACACAGATGGTTCTCTTCAGAAATATACGTAGCAAGGAATTTTTGCTGCTTGCCATTACCCAATTTTTTATTTTGAGCGAGCAAGTCCAGTATCATTTAATGAAATACAATATTCTCAACAAAAACGCACTGACGATATCAACGTCGATTTTCTGGAGCATTTCGCAGATATTGATCACTTTTCTGTACTTCAGAAGACTCGGCATATTCTCCACCAGGTACATTTACCTCAACAGGGTGTTGATGGCATTAGCGATAGTTTTCAACATCCTTGACAGCTTTTCGTGGGCTAGTTTTGCGATTACAAACTATACGCGCGACGAATATGCAATCCTGCTCTCCGTCAGCGATATTTTGTCAGGCTTGATAATTACGGTTTATGAAATAATATCTCTACACACTGTCAGAAGCACACTTTCGAATATCAGCTCTTTTGAGTACGTCTACAAAAGGATCGTGCACGCATGCTTTGTCACCACAGCGTTGGCTCTCGGTCTTTATGATATGGTGATGTTCGGGAAGAAAGAGTTTGAGAAAGCCACTGACTTGAATGAGATGAACCTCTCCATCAAGTTGATTTCGTACATGCTTTACTATAGTATTTTGCTCTCAGTCAAACAATCGAGATCCGAGAGCACCTCAAGAGGGATATCTTCTTCGCACATAGAGTACAATCCAAGACTACCAAATGGCACACCGAAGTATTGCGATTGTAAGGCAAAGCGCGACATGGGCGGCGGTGACTGGAGCGCCTGCTCCTGCAACGGTGATTCCATCCAGTTGACGGCACCAAATCAAGCATATAATGAGAGCGATAAATATTTGTGTGCAAATAGTGTATAAATTGAGTTTTCAGTATTTTTTAATTAGTTATCACTTACTTTTTAGTATAATGCTCTAATAAATGGTTATTCATTTAACTCGAAATTAAAATTGATAAAATAATATACTAAGTGCCTTAGTAGACAATAATAATGTAATTAAAATAAATCCAGAACACACCAATGGAATATTACAGTTGGATAATTAAGGTGCTTTAAGAAGCAGTATAAATCACCATCTAATATATCGCTTCGTATTGGTAGGCAGGATTTTGTTGTGTTGAGTTGAATTGAAACGAAACTACCAATAGTGGTTAAATGGGGAGAAACGAAGCAGTTCACAAAGGTAAACAGAAGAGCATCTCGAATATATGAACAAGCGTAGCAGCAATTCGACCCTTCCAACTATCTTCGCTAGTATCTGCGGTATTTGCAGTTTCCATGGTTAGGGAAACCTGAAATCCCATCCCTAATTATATAAACTGGAGTTAGCCTAAGAAATTAGTAAATTTTAATACAGTGCTTGGCACAAAAATTCTAACCAAAATATAATGCTTTGACCTCCAACTCAATTGTGAATAGAAATCCGGAAGTTTCTATAGAAAATCAATTCGTACGAGATTTATAGAGAAGTGAAATTCTTTCCCCAAAAATAGATCGAAGATTGCAAAAGAAAATAATTATAGTTTTGGCTCTATTTCGTTGCACTTCTATATTTCGGAGTCGGTGCTCTTAAAATACACACAATAATATTTTCACTAAGACCAACTGAGAATTTTGTCAAGTGAGTTACTCAGAGTAAAAATCTGTTTCTAAATAGTATAGTAGTACAATTTCAAAAAAAAATATGTAAAATAGTTATGCACAAATATAGTCACGCAAAGAGATATTAGTCGCACGAGTTTATTATGAAAAAGAAGATATTACAAGGCGAGGTTTATCAATATGTTTCAATAGTATTATGCCTGGATAAATATGTCCAGACAAGCGAAATTTCAGCAGATAATTAGTCGCATATATAAAATAAGGGCATAAAACCAGGTATAATACTATGGAAGATTTAAAACCAATACTTTCTTATACGAACTAATGTACATGTGCTATGTCAATTTAAAGTTAAAATACACCTTTCCATCCGAGCTTCTTAAAGCACTCTTCAAAGGTTAAGAAAGAACGCTGGACAAGACGAGTTTCCTTGAAATTGCGACCGGGGAAGAATCCATATTCATTGTAAAACTCAAACGACTCGCGCAGATTGTCATCTGAAGCAATATAAGGGAAATCTTGTGCAAGCCTCTCGGGTGGTATATACCGATATCGAATACTCTGACCCGAAATGCGTGACATCATCTCTGCAACCTCCTCCCAGGTATACTCTTCTCCAGCTAAATCGAGGGATTTTCCAAGATATTGGTCACGATTAGCAATAACCTCAGCGATCACTGGTCCAAAATCATAAGTGGAAGAGATCATAGCAAGCTTAACATCTGGCTTCATCGTATGGGCAATTTCAAGCTGACCATCTTGGTTTTTTTGTGGCGGGTAAAAATTGATAAAATTCTCGTAATAGAAACCCACTTTTATCACAGTAAAGGGAAGTTCGGTTTGCCTAAGGTATTCCTCAACGCGAGCCTTGTTGATGAAGTGGTACACTTTCTGATATTTACCATTCGACACTTTTTCTGTATCTTCCAAAGAGCTATAGATAGTCGAAAATAAGTAAGCCATATAACTAAACATCGAAGTCAAATCCGCCAAACTATACCTGTAAATAAAATGCTGTACACCAGCTTTTAGTGCTGCATCCACCATATTTTTTCCCTGACGCTCCTCCAATCTGTGGTCGGATTGAGCAGTTTCCGAATCGAAGTAATTTGTCACCGCAAATACTGCGTACGCCCCCTTGAATGCTTTGTCCAAGTCTTTCGGATCTGCCAAATTTGCCTTTATAACCTCTACGCCTCGCGAAGCTAGTGTCTTGGCATTCGGGGAATCAGGGTTACGTGTAATTCCGCGTAATTGATATTGGTCAGTGGGTAATAGAGCATTGATGACGGAGCCACCTTGAGAACCAGTAGCTCCAACAACAACGATTACAGGTTTTGTTATTGTAGACATGTTTTTTTTACAGATAGATTAAGTATTGCTTGTGTGAACTATTTTTCTTGGAGCCATTACCCAGATTTATATACAAATAGACGGATATACTAGACTTATATTGCTTATTCACCACATGGATGACTCACCGACTTCGACGCCTAAATTTCACTCCGACAATATATCCACACAAAGCGCAGATTAAATTTGTGTGTATTCGATTAGTCAATCCTCTCAAATTGAACAGTCAATCACTAGCAAATCAGAGAAAAATAATAAAAAACTAAGACTGATGTTTAGTTTAAAACATACGGAAGAACGCGCTGATCATAGTTTACGCAATACGTTATGTTTTTTGCTATATTCGTAATATTTAATTTTTCTTAGGGTTACAATACTGAATTGTTTATCTACATTCCTAATTGATGTCAAGTTAATAATCAATTACACGGCTCTGATAAGAATTAAAAAAGCCATTACAATAGCCATTTGTATCCTTATATTGGCTACTTCTAGAATGATCTGATAAGCAATAGCGTTTGAATCTGTAGCTCCAAAACTGGTCGCGTTAGGTATGTTAGGTATATATGTGCATTTAGAATTTAATCAACTGGAGTATGTCCACGTTGAGATACTTTTTAAAAATCTTGCCTCTAGTAGACACTTCTATTTCCAATTACTCAAAGCTATTAAGTTTTAAGAATCAATGCAAAGTGGGATTTATTGCTGCGTTGGAGAAAAGACTCTTTCACTAATTGTAAGCATATCCTCAAAGTGTCGCATAGCAATCTCTATAATATGCTTTCAATAAGCCTGAGTGGAAGGCAGAAACTAGGGCCAAGGGAAGAGCTGGGTCAGGTATTGGATACCCTATATACCTCGCCGCAAACTTACTGATTCCTATTTAAAATAATATTAAAGCTGGATGTTTTCAATCAAAGACGCAAAGTGTTATTATATGCAAGTTCTCCCTCACTTTTAAGCAGTATATAGGAGAATACTTTGATAGATTTATCTCGAGAACTCTACAATAAACAATAATCTTCTACTCATTCTATTCTAATTAGTATAATGGCAATGACGCTTTAGGTCACTGCTAAGTGAATTTCTTCCCACACGTGTTGAATTATAAAAGAATTTAAACACCGAAGGTAAAAACCTATTAGTTTTGCTAGGCTATTTCATATATATGTATTGATATTTAAATATTATTGCATGTCTCTCTAAATTAATACCAATCCAAATCAATATCAGATTTCTAAATTATCCTTTACTTTACTACACTACCATTCTGTTTCCGTTAAATATTTGCTAATTACCTTCAATATTTCTAAGATGTCAACAGATGAAATCTCATCCGCGCCATCCCTCACGGCCAAACTTGGTCAACTCTTCATGGTCGGATTCTATGGCCTGGAGCCTAGCGACGAATTGATCCAGCTTATCACTACTCATCAAGTTGGTTCCGTCGTTCTTTTTTCCCGCAACATTGCGTCAGTCGAGCAACTTCGCTCGCTGACTCTATCGCTGCAGCAAATCGCAAAAAATGCCGGTCATCCGCATCCATTACTGATTGCAGTTGACCAAGAAAATGGAATGGTTCGTCGCTTTGGTAAAATGACAACTCTATTCCCCGGTAATATGGCTCTCGGAGCCCTACCCACGTCTACGATTCGAACTGCTGAATCAATCGCGCGCGCAACCGCCAAAGAGCTTCTCGCACTCGGCATCAACTACGACCTGGCTCCAGTCGTAGATGTGAATAATAACCCTAAAAATCCCGTGATTGGAATTCGTTCTTTTGGACAGGATCCTCATCTGTGTGCACGGCTTGGTTCCTCTATGGTAAAAGGTTTCCAAGAATGCGGTGTAATCGCTTGTGCGAAGCACTTTCCAGGTCACGGCAACACGGCTGTTGATTCACACTATGGTCTTCCTGTTATTTCTAAGACACGTGCCCAACTAGAAGAGGTGGAGTTGGTGCCTTTTTGGCGATGTGCAAGTGATGATATTTCAGTGGCAAGTATTATGGTAGGCCACATGCATTTGCCTGAGATTATGAAGTCAGAGTCAGGGCATAAGAAGCCATGCAGTGTCTCGCGTGAAGTGGTACATGACATGTTACGTATCGGAATGGGGTATCAGGGGGTTATCATCACCGATTGCTTAATTATGGATGGCGTCAGGAGCACCGTGGGAACTGTGGAGGGTGCAGTCATGGCCTTACAAGCTGGCAATGATATAGTGATGATTTGTCATGAGCATGATAAACAGCGCGAGGCCATTTTACGGGTACAGGAGGCGGTTGCCAAAGGTGAGATTGATCGTGCCGAAATTGAACGGTCTTACGAAAGAGTTATGGCACTCAAGAGCCGATACACTAGTTGGAGTGCTGCCTTGGAGTTGACAGACGTTTCTGATATTCGCTGTGATGCTCATCTCAAACTCAGCATGGATACCTATGCCTCCACCACTACTGTAGTTAGGAATGAGGCTGGCATAATCCCATTGCATCTCTCCCAAGATCAAAATCTCATGCTTATTACCCCTAACGTTATCGCTACTGGAGCATTTGACTCATCCAATCACGCATTTGCGGCCCTTGAGGAGCAAATCCGCCTTCGACATTCCAATATCAACCACTGGAAAATTCCCGAAACTTCTGAAGCTCAGCTTCAGTTAGCCCAGGACGCAGATTTCAATTCTAAAGCAAAGCATGCCGATCTCATTTTGATTGTTACCGCTAATGCCAATTTGCACGCGAATCAATTAAAGGTAGTGCGATATCTGCTAGCCTCAATTCAGGTACCTATCGTAATGGTGGCATCGGGTAACCCATATGATCTGGAGGAATTTTCTGCTGATAGTATCAATACCTATCTTACCACTTATGAGCACACTGAATCAGCGTTTGGAGCTCTCACCGCTGTCTTATTTGGCGAAGTTCGTGCCCAGGGCAAACTACCTGTAGAACTTTTATCAGGTTCCACTGCTTCGAATACTACTGCAAATATCATTGTTGAGGATTACAATCCCCAAAGGGATCTTAATTCGGTTGTAGCGCTATGGGATGCTAGTTTCGGAGACAAATGGCCACGCAATACAGATCGAATTGAGGTGGTGTTGCGCCGCTGTGGGAAAGCTAAGCACTTTATTGTACGCGGAAGTAATGGCGACGCGATTGGGTTTGCTGCGACGAGCATTGACGGCGAGGGTGATAGTTATGGTCACTTAATGCTAATTATGGTTCATCCTGTGGCTCGACGCCGCGGAATTGGCTCGGCTCTTCACACTGCTGCAATGCGTCATCTTTATTCCCATCCCACAATTAAGTCAATCCAGCTGGGAGCGGCGTATCCACGCTTCTTTTGTGGCGTTCCCGAAAATCTAATGCCTCAAGCTGGGCCGTTTTTCGCCCACCGTGGATGGCGCTTCAATAGCGGGTCCCGTCCTGGTATCGTATACGATTTAATTCAAGATGTTCGCCAATTCGTGACACCTGCCGACATAACGAACAAGATGGTCGATGCAGGAATTGTAATTGCACCCATTTGTTCGGCAGAGGAAGTAAAAGAAGTAGTAGAGTTTGAAGAAAAGCATTTCCCATACTGGCGTTGGACTTACGAGCACCATGCTGATCTTGGTGATCTGGCCGACCTTATCGTTGCACGAGATGAACGGGGAAGTGGCAGAGTCGTGGGCGCCATGGTTATATATTCAGCTGAAAATTCGAGCAAGGAGCGAACTGATGTAGGATGGTGGGATGAGAGCCTGTTTGGAGCAAAGTGCGGTGGGATAGCATGTGTTGGCGTCGATGAAGCCATGCGAGGCAAGGGAATCGGAGCAGGGTTGGTTGCTTATGGGAGTGAGATTCTGCGCAAACGCGGTGTCGAGCGCGTAATGATTGATTGGGTTGTGCTAGAACGGTTCTATGAAAAACTGGGATATAAACGGTGGAGGGGATACTATATGAGTGATAGAGTGGTGTAAGGGGATAACTTGACATAACTATTAAGACACGTGTACAACCATTATTTATTAATACTCTTTTTACAACGATTCTTGACGATTAAAGAATAAAACTTAAAACTGCAGAATGCTGGCGAGCTATATTGATAGTTGATATATAAAAAATAAATAAAATGCAATTTCACAAACACAGTTGTCCCTCCCATTAGATTAAACTGTGTTGAAATATATTATTTTCCTCTAAAGCCATATAAGTGATTTTACTCTCATTATTTGATATTATAAGTGGTGTAATGAATCAATCTTTTTCTTAAATTACTTGAATTGGAATATTTGGAACTCCGAACCCTCCAGAACTCGAGAAATCTTTCAGTTTGGTTTTGACTGTAGTAGTACTGGAATTTGACCTCAGTTTAATTACATTTCTTAATTTTTCTGGTTGTTTTCTCAATTCTTAATTAATTATTGTTGTATAAAACGAAGTATAAGAATTTCGAGTTCAAATTAATTTTACTTTATTGGACTTCATAATCATTTTCTTATTCTTCTATTTTCCTACTTTGTTATAATAAATATTAAGTTCAGTACTTAGTGTTTATTTTAGTGACGACTTTCGATCTAACTGCGTGAAGCTACCAGAATCCATGAATCTTAAACAAAACACCAGACTAGACTAGACACTAGACACTAGACACTAGAATTATTTTTACGAGACAACATTGGAATAATGGAGCCGATTTTTGTACCAGCACCTATCCGTATGCCTGAACCCGCCAGATTTGGTGGCAGGCATTACCCCAGCGTGCGCGAATGGATTAATCAAGTTGAGAACTATTTTGTGGGAACGAAGCTTCCTGAGCATATGAAGATCCCGTATGCAGTCGCTCTATTCCAAAGTGACGCCCTTATTTGGTGGGGACACTTAAAAATACAAGGGCGAGTGCCAAGGGAGTGGGAGACCTTTAAAAACGAGGGCATCACCATGTTTCAACCGATAAACTCAGTTAAACATGCGAGGGCTAAGCTTGCAGACTTGAAACAACGACGAACTGTACAGGAGTATGTCGTAACCTTCCAATCGCTAGCAATTCAGATTCCGGGCATAACTGAGGAAGAGCTGGTTGACAAGTTTATTCGCGGATTGAAACTGCAAACGAGAAAGGCAATAGAATACAAGAATCCGTCCACTTTAGATGAGGCAGTTATGGAAGCTAAGCGTTACGATGCCGTTTATTTTCGAGACCGTAATCGTCCCCAACTCAGCGATCGTGCCTCAACTGATCGCGAAAGTCAAAATGGACTACGACTAATAGAACTCGGTGCAATTCAAAAACACAAATGGCTCGACGAGAACGAAAGACAGCAACTGAGAAAGACCGCATCGTGTTTCCTCTGCCGCGACAAAGGTCATATAGCCAAAGCCTGCCTTAAGAAGTAGCGAAACGCGCTATCATCGTCGGGATAATTCAAGTCTCGGTGCTGATGGGGATCTCCACTGGGACCAACGGTGAAATATATTGTCCAATAACAATTCCCCACAATCCCAACTTGGCGAGATGTCTAATCAACGTACGACTCAACTCAATACAACGGCGACGAATCAACACTGAGATCTTCTGATGTATCAAGGATTTCTGGATAAATTTCCGGTCAAAGTTCTTGTTGAAGGAGGAGCATCCGACAATTTCGTGACAAAAGACTGAGGCTATTGTTTCGGTAATAAGATATTTGAGACTCCCAGTTTCGAACTATCCTTCGCCAACTCTGACGAAAGTAATTTTCGACTTTCGGACTCCTAAAGTGTACTATGGTAAAAGAGCAGTTAAAATAAAAGAGAAAAATAGGAGTAATGACCTGAAAACATACAGCTGAGCTATTTAAAGAATAACAAGAAAAACAAAAACAGGATTTATCATTTACAAACAAACAAGTAATAATTGGATGCGTGTAAAAATTAACATCAAATTAAAAATCCTGACACCAATGGTGAAAAGCAGATCTGTAGCCGAAGACTCGTGGATATACACCTACGACTCGGAGAATATGAGCAACCACTTAATTTTATTGTCGTCGATCTTCCGCATTATGATATCGTCTTGGGAAAGCCATGATTTGCCGAGCACAACCCTCAGATCAACTGGAGGAAAACGGTAAAGTTTTGGCATCAGGACCAAGAAATCAAGCTCAAGGGCACGCGATGCAATAGCATGGAAATGCTATCTGCAATGCAGTTCAAGCGCATCGCCAAAGATCACAAAGTATTTGCAGTAATATTGAAGAAAGCTAGCAGTACCGAACCGTCACAATTCGATACGAACAACGATATCGAGGAAATAATTGCTAATTACGAGGACGTATTTCTCAACGAGTTGCCAGCTGGGTTGCTGTCAGAAAGAACTGTGGATCACCACATTGAACTCGTGCCAGGTAACGAACACCGTCGAAGGCGTCATACAGATTAAACTACCCTGAAATGAACGAGATGCATAAGCAGTTGCGAAACTTGCTTAAAAAGGGTTTCATCCAGCTCAGCAAATCACTATTCAGCGCGCCAGTGCTTTTTGCTAAGAAAAAGGGTGGCGACCTAAGGATGCGCATTGACTACCGCGCACGGAATAAGTTCAAATCAAGTATTCTCAAAGATTGACTTAAGAACAGATTATCACCAGATCAGAATCGCCGCCAATGGCGTCCTAAAGACCGCATTCAGAACACGTAACGGCCACTTCAAGTTTCTAGTGCTGCCTTTTGGTTTGACCAACGCGCCTGCGACATTCATGACCCTCATGAATGACATATTTCGACAACCGCTAGACCCGTGCGTTATCGTTTGTCTTGACGACATACTAATTTTAGCAAGGACACACAAGAACATACGGAATACCTGCGGCAAGTTCTTGACATATTATGCGAAACAAAACGAGAATGAGCCCATTTTTACCTAACTCCAAACTACATTCAATCGTACCGTCAAGCCTTTTGAATTTCACACCACGCCGGATCAACGTCCAAGCAATTGACGACTTCATCCTCAGAATGTCAAGTCTACTCAAGAGCGCTTCGGTTAATTTGTCAGTCGCGAAATGACATCTAGCCCAGTACTCCAACCAAAATTAGAGAAGAGAAGAGTACAAAATTGGGGTTACAAGTTCATACAATACAAGTTCATAAGACCATACGAGATCACTGAGAAGATATCACTCGTAGCCTACTGATTTCAACCAGTTGAAACAGAAGGACTTAAATACGAAGTAAAGCGCGTTATGGACAATAGAACAAGGAAATTCGGCCGCATCGAACGAGTTGAATATTTAATTAAATGGACCGGCTACGACAAAACGGAATCTACCTAGGAACCTTTGCGAAACTTAGAGAATGCATAGCGAGCAATAGAAGAATGTGAAAATTCGAAGAAATTGGTTTAAAATAACCCGAAAGGTGATTTTTAAAAAGGGAAGAGTTGGATTGAATCAATCTTATTCTTGAATTACTTATATTGGAATATTTGGAACTCCAAACCCTCCAGAACTCGAGAAATCTTTCTAAGTGGCGTCCGATAATCTTGTAGATTATTTGATTATTTCATTTTATAAAATTACATTAAATAAACTGCTTAAATTGATAAATACAATATTAGATATCAATACGATCAGCTTTCCTCAACTTTGTCAGATGCAACGCCCGGGGTCACTGGTACAAGGCCCGAAGAAATTTCCCTTTGTCGTGCTTCTTGTCGCAAATATTCATCAGCATCTACTTTAGCCGAGTCGATATCCACCCATAAAATCAAAAAGATAGAGAGCACAAATATGCACACCACAAATACCCAAGGAAGCGATTGATTGCCAGAAGCTTCTTGAATTGCGGTAATGATAAAAGGGCCAATCCATGCGGAGGCTTTGTTCATGAAGCCCATCAAGCCAAAGAACTGGGCCTCATGACCACGGGGAATAAGCTCCGACAGAACAGTGCCAGCATAGGCCCAGTACTAAATGATATTCAGTTAGTGAGAGTGTATGAGAAATCAACTACAAAATCACAGTTATATGATGGCACTTACCGGTGCGGTAAAAATACCATTAATGATATAAAAGAAATAAATCTCCCACATGTTATGGTATCCAATAGAATCGGTCCAGGTCCCAATCAGACCCCAAACGGCTTGGAAGAGTGAGCCGACTATGATGAACAAGAGCATTATCTTCGACGAAAGCCGGAAATATTTCTGCACATAAAGCATGCCAAAACATCCAATGATAGAGCAAAATGCTCCGACTAGATTAACCGTGACCACGAAAGTGGTAGGGTCAATAAATTTAGCCGCCTGATTCTGGAAAACGCCGAGAATGGCATTGATTGTACTGATACCATCGGAGAGGATGAAATAAGCGAGTAAATATTTAAAAAGTTGCTTCAGCTTTTTGGCCTCTTTGAGTGCGAACCAATTCCGCTTAAGACCCAAGGTCAGATAATTAGAGCCCGGGGGTTTTGGTGGCCCAGAGCGATTTTGTGACCAAAATATATAAGGGATGGCGCTGATAATCCAAAACACAGCGCAAACTACAATGCCTATGTTGTTTGAAAGATAACTGTTTTCCTTGTAGGTGGAGCTCAAACCCGCAAGACTGAGAATAGCAGTCAAGGCCAAATAGCCAACATTACTCCATGCAGTAGACACGGCAGAAATATGAGATTTGGCCGCCGAAGTGAGACGCTCCACCTCTAATGCAGGCTTACTCTCATCAATAGCTTGGCGAACTTCTGGGATATTTTGAGCAAGTCGAGGGAAAATGCACTAAAAGGTTCAATAAGCCCACATTAAAAAGCAGTTGAAAATCATTTACAAAACCAGCAAAGTAATGTAAAATCCATACCCAGTAGAACACCAAAGTGCCACCATATAAGATATTGGCAATACTGGTCAAGGCCGACACAGCCATCCAATCCATATTGGGAATTAAGAAGAGGAAGTGTACGGCAATACAGGAAACGTTGAAAAAGAGCAAGAACCAGTATCCCCATCGTTGGTGGTCTGCCATAGATCCAATAGTTACAAAAAGGATCATCTGAATGGCAAAACAGATTCCTTGTGTTAGATATGTCCAACTGGAATAGTTAAGTCCATTAATAACACATGTCGAGGGATGCCCGCCATCGCATTTCTCTCCAGTCGTTGAGTCTACTCCTGCAGCAAACAAGACTTGAGGTAAAAGTGCACCAAGCATAAGAACATTGATAGCGGTTCCATTGTTCTAATCGTGAGCAAAGAATGTATTTATCTATCATCAATAATATATTGATATCAGATCTCCTACTTACGCCATTATATAACAGATAATATGCCCAGAGCTCCTTTTTAGATGTCACGGGTTGCCCTCTGGTGGAAGCGATTTGGGTCGCAGAGGGTCCATCACCGGAGTAGTCTTCAACTTGCGCCAGGGCATCCAATTTTAATTTGTTGCCCTGGACTTCAGGATCGGCTGGAGAGCTCATAGATGCGGTTGTGCTTCCCGATTTCGGAACGATGACGGGGAGATTGGTGGAGTCCGAGGAGGGAACGAAAAACCCCTTTATAGTCGAGCTGAGCTTAATTTGTCTTGCTGCTCGTGACCATTCTGAGTTACATCAACTTGAATTAGAGTTTACTAAAGTGGTATCCTGCATTAAGGTTCAACTACTAATATACCCATAGTAGAGATGAATACCGAGCGTATTGCTATAATAAGGCTTTTCCCACGTGAACTCCAATAAGTTTGGCAACAGCTAAACTTCCCGGCAAATGCATTAGGCAACCGCCACAAAATTAATGCAGTCATCATAAATCCTCTGTGCCATTGAACAATCATTGCTAAAAGGACTAAATATAACTTGAATGTAGCGTGGCTATTGCGTCTGAAAAATTGAGTAGGAGCCGAGTATCGCTGCACCACACTGATAAATACAATCTGCGGAGTAACCCCCATAAAAAACCGACTATTTTAAAGCCTTTTTTTAAAAAATTTCGTACCTTCATAATTTGACTCTATATTTTAAGTGATTGAACCCTGATAAACAAGCTTTCAGAAGGTCGGGATCTCTTCCCTATTGACATATTCTTATCATAGTTATCGACATATGTATATCTAAGGTTGATATAGCATATTCATTAAAATTTTATCGACTAAAAGTCAACCTTCTCTCAATAAAACGCCACTAAAAATTGTATTTAGATAAATGTATAATAGTAAAAAAGATGAAAATGAAAATTTATTTCTATGTTGGGGGAAATTTAAACAGAATAATACAGATAATCTACTCTAATGACCTACACAACGAATACAGAGCATTACAACGATAAGGGATGTTCACTATTAAACTACTCAATCGAAATCAGCGGAAAGGGAGTTATCCTTTCAATTTTCGTACTCTCTTCTCATATCGTCAAGCTTATCTATAAGAATGCTCCAGGCGTCAGAGCCTAGAGCAAGGCGCAAAGGTGGTTTTTCCTCGTAGGCCATCTTATATAGCACTGCGGCTGTTTTAGCAGGATCGCCTTTTGAAGAAGCATAAAGGATAAAATATCTTGTCTAAATTTATTGGCCGGTGACTTCGCATAGGCCGGATGATGCTCAGACATGACTAGTGACCTTTTATCCCAGCCCATTCGGAATCCACCAGGCTTAATGTTCCACGCAGGATCAAGCTCCTTTGCAAGCCCTTCTGAAAGTGCTTCCAAAGCGAATTTACTGGCTGAGCATGCTATGTAGGCAGGATAAGCAATTATGCCGCTAACTGAGCTAACGTTAATAATATATCCCCCAATAGGCTGCTGCTCCCTAAGTATCTATACGGCCTCTCGACAAACATTCACTAGTCCGAAAAAGTTGACTTCGAATTTGCTATGTATTTCCTCATTCGTAATGGATTCTCATTCTCCTAGTTGGCTGAATGCCCCGCTATTTACAACGACATCAATCCGCCCAAATTTGTGAATGGCCCATTTTTAACACGGCGAAAATACTTTCCTTGACAGCTAGATTCATTCCTGCTATCAGAAGATTATCGCTAGAGTAATCCAACTCCTGTCGTAACTGCCCTGGAATTCTTCCCACAGCGACTACACGATCTCCCATTCTCAGGGCTTTATCCACCAATGCTCGTCCGATACCTGAAGACGATCCGTCAAAATTTTCACCTATTTTTCACTATATTAATAATGGGAGAGGAGTCTACAAATTATAATGAAATTGTTGAAAAATTATAGGGAATCGCGAACCTTCTCCTTCTTTTCTACATGCTCCTATACGTTTTCTAGCGGTTTTCACCAGGCGAGTTTTCTGTAGGGTTGAATGCACTTTGAATACCTAACGTACTTTTTAATCTTCTTTGCATCTCTATTAGAATCATAATTATTTTAAACCTAATATTGTTCTTATTCATTTTAGAATGGTATTTGAAAAAACCACATGTAACATATCCAACAGAAAGTTCGCAAGTGCACACAAATAGATAACGTATAGAAATACATAAATGCTGTTAAAAGCATTCGTGATTCGCTAGATTTTTACTAACTTTTCACTTTCTTTTCGCAATTTATTTATAAGATAATAATGAGAATAATGAGAATAATTAGAAACCTTGGTAAAGTGGGAATTAGAAGTCTGTTTTAAAATAATAAGTACGAAAATTATTAAATTTTTCAACTTATACCTGGTCGACCCTAAATCGACTAACTACTACTACCAATTCTAAATATTGTACAATCTGACCAATCGCTACTTTTTAACTTTCCTTATCCTATTATCCAAAGTCCTCCATCAACACCAATTATCTGGCCAGTTATATAATCCCCTGCATTCGACACCAACAATAGCAACCCTCCTATATCTGTATTCCGCCCTATTCTTGGGAAAGGAATTCCCTTGGATGTATTATCTAAATCTTTGGTAGCTCTGTCGAGTATCTCTGAAGGAAATATTCCCGGGTTCTATCACATTCACGGTGATATTTTCACCAGCTAGATCGGCAGCAAATAGTTTAGTAAGATGATTCACACCCGCTTTGGACACAGGATATGCATATAGCTTCACTCGGTTAGTTCGATTCATTATGTTAGTGGTAGTGGATCCAATATTAATGATTTTTTCGGGGTGCCCTTTTGTGGCCTTCAATAAGGGAAGGAAAGCAGCGACCATATTATATATACTATCGAGGCTGATTTGGAAGATTTTCCTCCATTTTTCCTGATCATCCTCCTCACCCGGGAACCTCACACCAGCATAGTTCACGAGAATATCGAGCCGTTCTTCAGGAAAGATTTTAACCAGTTCGTCAATCAACTCACGACTAGATACATCGCCTTGCAGTGGGATGATATTCCCACCTGACGCCCTCTTCAGCACATCCAATCTGCGTCCCACAATGTATACTTTGGCCCCATTTGTCGCAAGGGTCTTTGCAATCATGAGCTCAATCCCGGATCCCCCGCCGGTCACCAAAGCTCTCTTGTTGCTCAGATCGAAAAGCTGAGAAGCCTGCAGACTCAATTCCATATTTAAGCTAATTAATGTTAAAAAACAATCGCTTTAAAATGGACCCTATTTAAATGAAAATTAATAATATTTGCGTTCGGCATTATTCAGACATTTCTCGATGACAAAGAGGATTATAAATTATTAAATAATATTTAATATGAAACATCTTGAGGAGAAGTATTATTTCTCCATGAGGCATTTCACATGATATACAGTGTATATCAAACTGGCATTTCCCGGTTCAGAGGACTTTACAAAAAACTCGCCCGGTGAAAATTGATAGAAAACGTAGAGAAGTATGTAAAAAAGGTAGAGGACGTTCGCGATTCCTTAAATTTTTATAAACTTTTCACCGGGCGGGTTTTTTGTAAAGATATGGATTCGACCAATTTAATGTTATTCAGTCTTATCCGAAACACATAACAAAATTTAGTATGAGTTATGACGACCGATGGTTCTTTAACAGGTCTTATAACTGCAGATGTAATTACGGATTATATTCTAAGATGCAAACAGTTGTATATTGGTCATGTGTAATTACTAATTCAGATCAATAAGAAAAACTTTTGCTACAAAAAAAAAAAATAAGCAAATATTCAGCTCTCGAGGAGGTTGTGAATGCTTAGCAGATCTCTGAGTAAAAATAGAGGAAAAATAGCAACTTAGTCTTATTAAGATCCTAATATTTCCTTTGTTATCCCTGTTGTTTGTCAAAGTAACACTAATAAGCATCAATAGATCTAACAATTCTTAGAAGTGAATATTCATATTTGGTAATATAAAAATCTTGTTGATGAACAAGGAGCTGATATTTTTATAAGGGGGGCTAAAAGTCATTTGCAGGAGTTTATCTCATCACATCTAATCGTTACATCAAGGAATGGTACGTGTTAATTATCTTTGCGTACTTCCTAATTTCTGATAGTCATGTCTGGATTTATATGTAATAGTCGACCACAAAAATCGAGAAAAATGGTCTTAAGATCGGTTTTACTTTCGACCGTAAATCGGATTGGCTCTCCCTTGGCTTGACTAAAGAAGAAGTTGCCGAGTTTGATGATGATAAAACAATTGATTCTATAGCAAATACCCTCCGGGATATTGGCCATGATGTCGACATTATTGGTAATGCCCATTCTCTTGTTCAAAGATTAGCCGAGAATAACTATGACTGGGATATCGTTTTTAACATTTGCGAGGGTCCAAACGGAACCATTGGAAGGGAATCTCAAGTGCCTGCAATTTTGGAATCGTATAACATCGATTGTGTTTTTTCGGATTCGGCAACACTTGCTTTATGTTTGGAAAAAGGCCGTACCAAAATGATACTTGACTATTATTCAATTCCAACTGCTGCCTACGCAGTAGTGCCCAATCTTAATCCGAAATACAACGATGTATCTGAAACTCCAGGTGCTAATGCTATTTCTCGCGCACCCACGCATTATAGAGAGTCCCTGTCACAATTTCCGCTATTTGTAAAACCTGCTAGTGAAGGAACTAGTAAAGGAATCTCGAGCCTTTCTAAGGCCGAAACACCTGCTCACCTGGAAGAGGTGGTCAAGTCCTTGATGGCAAAATATCCAGGACAAGATATTTTGATCGAGAAGTTCTTAAGCGGAAGAGAATTCACCGTTGGCATTTTGGGAACTGGAAACGAAGCAAAAGTGATAGGAATTGCTGAAATACTTTATCATACGAAACCAGGAAAGCCTAAGAATATCGATACTTCACCCAGTAATTCACCATCTTCATCTTCCTCTCCAGGGAGAGCGACTTCGCCAAATGCCGATTTGAATGTCGATTTTTTTTTCGCTGGGCTTGAAAACAATAGAATGGCAAGATCTTGAATATGAGGACATTGCCTCGATCAACTTAAGCCCAGCGAGGGATGCGGTTATCATTGAAGTTGAGAAGATTGCGCTAGCCGCTTGGCGGGTCCTGGGTTGTAGGGACTGTGGAAGGATTGATGTTCGGTGCGATGTCATGGACGATAAGCTCGCCAAACCGCATATCTTAGAAGTGAATCCATTACCTGGCCTCGTTCCAAATTATTCAATGATAGTCTTGTTAGCCGAGGGTTCAAAAATCGCATACAAGGATTTAATCGGGCAAATCGTTGCTGAAGCAAGCAAGAGGTGCTCTAAAAGTGCCTTCATAAACGGGCATCGAGAGAATTAGGCTAGAAATCAGAGTTCGATATTACTGAGGTTTGGTTATTATCATATACTATATATCCTGGTGAATCAGTTATATAGATCTCTTTTGGCTTGTTTTTGTTTTTAAACACTTACAATCTATATAACACGGAATATCTATTAGAAAAGGACAAGTTGCAATTATGTATTTCATGCATTGTTTTTGTGCAAAGGTTTATCCAAGCATCATTGAAGTCAATTTGAATTTTCAGATGTGGAGTGGTCTAGTAACCATCTACTTGTGTAAAAACAGGTCTGTTTAATATCTAAGCATTTTGGCCTAAGTGCGAACATTATTCTCCATTAAGGTGATATACGTATTTTTGTCTTATTTACACCTCTGCTCTTGCCACTTAAAAAGGGATTTAAGCGTATTTATGCAGAAAATATAATCAATACAGATTTTTTAGGATTTTTCAGCCCCTCAAAATATTGATACATGGGAATCAGATGAATCTAAAGGCACACATTCAAATAATAAGAACGAATATATTTATATATATTTGTATTTGGTGTGCAGAGATTGCATTTCATTTAAGAATTAGAAACAAAAGATTATATCTATTAATATTTTTCAGTTTATTAAATAATATAATATGGTCTTGGTTGTGATAAAGAGTACAAATATAATTTTTATACTAATACAGGGGTCAAAGTATTATTACTTAGTTATTATCATTATATAGTATTATGGGGTTTAGGGAAACCAATGTTAATAGGAAGTGCTCAATCTAATAGGGGCATCTCCTATAGAGGGTGGTTGTCGAGGGTGGGTAAGCGCATTTTACCACAGCAGTGGCCGCATTACAAGTGGGCGCAGCGTAAGGAATAGAGCTAGTCGTGCATCCGCCAGGAGTAGAGCAGCTGAGGGTCAAATATGAAGTGGAGGGAGGATTATTGCATCTCACCTCAGCAGTCGTTGCGCCGCAAACCTGCAAATGGGCGGGGTAAGAGCTAGTTGTGCAGCTGGGAGGGGGGGTAGAGCAGCTCCTAGTCAAAGTGGAAGTGAAAGGCGGATAAGGGCACCTCACAATTGCTGTTGCTGCACCACAGTTTGTCGGAGCGTAAGGAAGGGA
>NW_027192210.1:80983-137209 GCF_041956535.1 Calcarisporiella thermophila
CGTGATGGGTCCAGTGTAGGGTCTGGTGGTGCAAGCTCCAGGGGGGTTAGAGCAACTCCTGGTCAAAGTGGTGGTGGATGGAGGGTAAGGACACTTCACCACTGCCGTTGGTGCACCACAAGTGGTCGCAGCGTAAGGGATGGGGCTAGTTGAGCATCCTCCAGGGGGGTTTGAGCAGCTCCTAGTCAAGGTGGTGGTGGAAGGAGGGGAGCGACATTTCACCACTGCCGTTGGTGCCCCGCAAGTAGGTGCTGCATAAGGAATCCGGCTGGTCGTGCATCTGCCATAAATAGGGTGAATCTTCTTCCTCCTGCCCTGATTCAGGCTTGCGCTCCCGACACCAGTATTGGCCGAATTACTGACGTCTTCCTATTAAATTATTCAACGTAATAAGATTAAACCGTTTATAGTAAACGGGGATTCTAAAAAGTGCATTTATACCTCTCCAATTTGCTGATCTTCTGCTACATTGTTGTTGCCTTCAATTGCAATTGCGCGCTTGTCAACATTCTCCTCGGCAAGCACGTTGGCCACCAAAAGGAAAGGAAGCGCTATAAGACAAGCTGAAAACCTCATTATTAAATTTTAATGAATGAGCTTAAAAGAGCGTGTTAATAATGAACGTGGTTAGTTTGGAGAAATGTCAAAATAACCCTCCTATTTTATAGGCAATCGAAAAGGTGCTTTGGAGTGGGCAAATTGAGGCAAAACAAGAGATTAGTGGTTTTGATGGACTTTACACGTTAGTTTGGCAAATTAAGACAAAGACCTTGGTTTTATTGAATGTGAAATGGGGCGTAGGGACTGTTGCGTGAGAAAAACGAGCTTAATACCTGAAATTCTTCGGAATAACCACGAAACTTCAAGTAAAATAGGAAAGTTTTCAGGAGCTCTAATATTCGCATTCATTTACTGGAATGAGTCGAAGATGAACCTCTTACCAAAAGAGAAACATAAAAATCGAAACTTTTGGAGTTTTATTCACTAGATAGGGTGATGGAAGAAGAAAAGTTACAATCTAGCATACCTATTGAAAAGATTAGTAACATGGCCTGACTTTAGACGGTGATGATTATCGTATCGGGAAGTTTTAATACGTACTATCTAATATTATTAACACATATGACTACTATCCCTCCAATAATAAACTTTATAAAGATCGAATCGATTCCTGGGCTTTGTTTAAATTTTGATTTAGCATGTCTCAGGCATTAGTTTAGATAAAAAGACTGGATGATAAATAAAGTATTGTGAGAATAATATGACTGAATCGAACTAGCAGTTCCTCCTCGAAACTTAAACACCTCCTATATTCAACAATGTGATACCCATATTGGCGTTAGCAACAATTCTCGGCACATAAAACCTTCTGAAATATGAATTTACCACGAAAATTGGACTGTGCGTTTCCCAAGCAGCTTAGCCCAGATGAGCTATGAGAAACAAAAAATAAAAATAAAATCTGATGAGGCTGCCGTAAAAGAACAGGACAAATCTTATAAAACGAATTGTTCTATTTTTGATTTTTTATATTTTCAACTTGAATGCTCCGCCCTTAGGGTTTGCCTTGGCAATTTGCCAAAGTCTTATTTTGATTCTTATTGGACATATTGCATTTCGGATTTTAAAATTTAGCCATTTAAACATTCGCCCATATAAGAGAATGTATAGGGATAAAATGCGTGAGATAGCCTATACTTGGAAAGTAACAAACAAATCAAAAGAATTGCTATGTATAACTGAATCTTCTTATTGGAACTTGCTCCTTTCACAATATACATGAAGTTTTACATATATGATATATCAATTATAAATTTGGTATGAACACATTATAGATTTTAAATGTCATTAAAAGCTCGATTTCAACAGAGTAAAGCTTGGTAAAGTTGGAAATCTCGATTTTTGGCACAATGGATTATGGTTATCTATTAGAGATATTGTTGTGGTTGAGAAGAAAATATATTGTATTCAACAATATCTCAATACAACATGCAATGTTGACTCCTTAGCTCTGGAGCACATACAATATTTGAGAGGATTTTTTCAAAAATATGTCTCATAGAATTGAATTGAATTTGACAAGAAGGAGCTAAAGCACCTTTCATATAATTACATCAAGATAAACAGATTACGAGATTCACTTAGGTATGTAATCTTTGTATAAGAATATCTGATACAAAATTCAAATCTTTTGACGATTCAAGTGTGCCCTGCTAATAACTTGTAGAATTTGTTGAGACATTTATTTCTATTATAAATTATAAAAGTTTAAGACCACTTTCACGATTAAAAAGATATATGTTTATTCAGCAGAAACACATGGAACAGAATTCTCCTTGACCTCGAATCATAAATTCCCTTGAAAACATAAAATTAGCAACATTTAGATGGCTCCATTATTGTGCGCAAACATATTTGTAGATTTTCCCCGATTAAAACGCTTCAAAGGGTTCTTAGTGATATCTCACCGGGCATCTGGTTCATTTAACCTTTACAGTTGGAATAAGCAGCTCGAGTGAAATTCTAGCAATGAAAATACGAGTTTGTTGCGGAATCAGAGACATTTCAAATGGTTTTATTGGTCCCACAAAATGCCGATAAATGAACCCTGATTAGCATAGCAGCGCGGTCTCGGAAATCACAAAGATTGAAATATTGATATTATTACGCGGCAAAAACCTGAATATCACAAGGATTCAGGGTATGAAGAGTATACTTATTACTATTTTTATGGAGTCAGCTTTTCAAAGTTGAATTTGCCGTGCGTAAATGCTTGTTCTAATACATTGTCAAAGCGATGTACGTCGGATTTGCCAAAGGACGAAAAATGCCTATAAAAATGCACGCATTCAATGACAAAAGTGCTACAAGTAACTTCAATTGATAATAAGTATTTGATATTCAACATGCGTGCTATTCTACTTCTCTCACTTGTCCTTGCCACACCTGGGTTGGTACTTGGACAAGAGCGGATCGAAATGCCCATTAGTGCCGAGGAGATGACCGGGAAAAGTGCTGCTGATAATTACATTGTGATTTTGAAAGAGGGTATCACTAGTGCGGCAGGCCTTCCGATCTCCGACAAATCTAAGACTAAGTCGTTTCGTATTGGAAACTTCCATGCTCTTGCCGGGAAGTTCGACGCTGAATCCTTGAGCGCATTGAAATCGAATACTATGGTGCAATATATAGAAAAAGATAAGATAGTCAAGACATTGGCAACTGTAACTAGAGCAATCTCTAGCACGAACGCAACTGACACGAATGACCTGCAAGAGAATATGTCCGCAAAAGATATTCAACGCGGAGCTCCTTGGGGATTGGCACGTATCTCCCAGAGGCAAAAGTTGCCGCGATTTAGCCTATTTGGACGTAGATACGATTATGATCCAAACGGTGGGGAAGGTATCAAAGTTTATGTGATGGACACAGGGATTAATATCAATCATGAGGACTTTGAGGGCCGTGCGGTAAACTCTGAGCTATTGTGCCAATTTTCTGGCAGCAACTCACAAAATTTCAATTTTTATTATAGAGTCATGGCGCAACAGTATTTGAAGATACTGCAGATACCCATGGCCATGGCACACACGTTGCAGGCACTGTGGCTGGAAAGCGATTTGGCGTTTCCAAGCGAGCCAACGTGGTGAATGTGAAAGTTTTGGGGGGAGATGGGGAGGGATCAACCATGGGATTTATAGCTGGATTGGAATGGATTGCTCGAAATGCGGTAAGTTTAGTTTTAAAATGCTTCGTACGGGACCTTATCATATAATATGAATTCCATATCCTTCTTTGTAATAGGATAAAACAAAAAGTGTCATCAATATGTCTCTAGGTTTCAATGAAAGGTCCCTTGCAGTTGACATGGCAGTAGGCGAAGTATGTCTCTACATTGCTCCTAATTCATCAAACTGTATTAAGAGAAATGTGTAAATAGGCAATTAAAAATGGGCTAATTGTTGTCGCTGCTGCTGGAAATGAGAAACGCGATGCGTGTCTTTCCTCGCCTGCTAAAGTAACAGACGTTATTTCCGTGGCTGCCTCAAACATTGATGACAACCGCTGGGACGATCCAAGAGCTGGGTCAAACTTTGGACCAGCCTGCGTCACACTGTGGGCCCCGGGCGAAGACATAGAGTCTGCCGATTTCCGATCTAACACGGGATCCACCACCAAGTCAGGAACCTCAATGGCCGCACCTCACGTTGCCGGTGCTGTAGCGAATCTGCTATCCCGTGAAGGTGCATCTTCTCCCCAGGAGATGGCAGAAAAACTTACCCAAAGGGCGACACGAAACGCGATTAGTAATACTAGAGGAGCGCCTAACCTACTCCTCTTCGAAAAGAATACCGACTAAACATTTGAGCAACTTAGGAGGGTATCAATGCCAGCTCATTAATTTATCTATTCAAGTCTGCTGTACAACTAAATTATGGCTGGCCTAAATTTAATATGTTTCTAATATGTCTAATAAGGAGAATGGTGTCAGTAATGACTAGTAGGATTAATTTGCGTAGTACTTATATTAATTAATCTTAGGGTAATGACTCTAGTATTAGTTTCTAACTACGATTAATGTTCTTTGGTATAAATTATTGTATAAACACTTTTTAATGAACAAATATCTCAAAATTCACCTTGGACTATTGCAAGTTTAATGTTGAAATTTAAGTAGCCCCTAGCCTCCCGCCCACAGTATCATTTTTTGGATGAAACTAAACTAGCCTTATTTTATCAAAATACAAACTACACGTTCACCATCAATTTAGATATTTATCCTTAACGGATTAAACTCGAACAAACTTCAGCATTTCTATCATACGACAAAACTATTGTCCAATTGCAAACGCTTTTCAGCTATTCCATTAAAGCGTTTTCAATAGCCGTATAAATATCCATACAACTTTTTTCTTCGGATTCCATATTTATTTAACAAATGAATTTGAACCTTTATCTTAGAATAGTATTGATCATTTGAAAGATATAAATATAAATATAGATATAGTATAAAGCTTTATAAGTTGGTTTCATTTAGACCATGTAGACAGCACCCAAAAGGTTGGCTAGCAGCAGTAGCAGGCGCCTGGGTAATAACAGCAGAGATGATCACAATTCCCTTCTGCCCTAAGGGTCGCTTCGTCCTTAAGCGTGGAAGGGTCGACGCCTTTGGGCAAGGAAGGACTAGCGGAGGCAAGAGCACTGAAAGCCACGAAGGCAACGGCGAAAAAGTAGAGCTTCATTGGTGATTATGGGAGTGGAAGACCTGAGCTGAATCGAGTAGTAGAGATGCGCTTCACTGTAGGAATGAGAAAGGGTTAGAAAGAGGCAGCTTTTATACGTTTTTTCCTCCGGGTCACACCCCGCAAAGCCTCCTCTAGACCATATGCAAAGTGGAGGTAAAAATACTTCCTTCGGATCTAAGCGAGCGCCCAAATACCGGAGGTTAGACTCTTGTATATCCGTTGGCCCGATCAGGAACATGAAGTAGTAGTAGTGCAATAGTTTGAATTGAGAATAAGATACAGATATAAGCGCTCTAGAGGGCTCCAATTGGGGTCACGGGTCTGGGTATAACTCAACCATCCATTTATGGACAATCATCTTGGTTATGGAAAGCTGCTTTCGGAAATCTTACTCGGCCTCCATCCATATCCCCCCTCGGATTTAGCCTTGTTCTTCTCTCCAGCATAGAATAGCCCTACGTGCTCGGTGCCTATTTACTATATCGGTAAATTGCATATCTGCTAGGAGGCGGAGAAGCTAAGCAGGAGAGGAATAAAGGGGCAAAGGGAATCAGTATCCTTTGTTAATTGTCATATCATCAACATAATATGTGAAAAATAAGCCCGCAGATTTATTGTATTATCGTCGAGAAACTGGGATTCCTAATAAGGAGCAAGTTTAGATACACTTTCATGGCTTTTTTTTTTAAGTGCTCGTCTAGCAATTTTGCTTGAGGTAAAGAGGGAAAAAATATAATAAAATATATTTTCTAGTTTCTTCAGCTCCAGAGAGAGGAAGGCACACACCTCCTAACCAATGATAAGAAGAGAAGTCGAATAATGGGTTGAAAACAGAATCCAGAATATATAAAACACAAAGCAAGCAAAAATGAAAACACGGAGTAATGCTTGAAGTTACGTTGAGGTCACAATGCCCAGTTTATCTAATGCTCGCACCCCTTGCTCTTCCCACTCCTGCTTTGTAATCCAGAAGCTTTCCTTGTCTTTCATGATGTCCGCCAGAATGGCACCACCCAGGAATACCATGTGTTTGCGGCGCGGAGGATCCTCTACACGGATCTTCATTTTCTATATTCCCGATGAAAGTCAATATTAATAAGTACACCACTCGTATAGTCAAGTGCATATTAATAAGGGGGGAGGAGTGGCTTACATTCAAACGCTCCACATCCATATCTACCACACGTGTCAAATAAAGTTGCTTGAGCTCTTTCTCAAGACGCGAAGGCAAACCCGGGTACATTGAAGATCCACCAGAGAGCACGATGTGTTTGTAGAGCTCAGGGCGTACATCAATATCTGCAGCCTGGATTGTGTTGAAAAGAAGTTCTAATAAAAAACAAGCGTGGTTAGAAAAAAAAAAGCACAAGGCAGCCATTAGTCGAAAAAGGGTTCCAATTACCTGCCACACCGACTGATTCCACATCCACAAGCTCCGGCTGGAAAAGACATTCAGGGGCCTCAAACCGCTCTTGGCCTACCTTGATAACTCGACCGTCCGGCAGCTGTAGATTGAAAAAGTTAGGTTGATCTCCAATATTCAGAAGGAAGAATAAAAAGGCTAAGTATATACTGTATAGCTCTCTACGAGGACGGTCGTTTCGTTTGCGAGCTTGAGATCCAAGTCAATATCATAGCTAAAGTACATAGTAGAAAGAACATCAGCCGCATATTCCAGCTAGGACCTAGATGGTTAAGCACATGTGTGTCATTCATAAAACCATTACCTGACATAACATAGTTTCTCTTTGATTTGCCGCACCGTTTCGAAATCGGCCGTGCGGTTAAAAGCGTACCCTCGCAAAAGGAGCAATTTGATGAGATAGCGGGTAACATCGCGGCCTGCCACGTCCAACCGCTTCGTGAGGTGAGGCAGGGAGTACCCATCATACACGGGGACAATATGCGTTACCCCATCGCCCGAATCGACGACCACACCCGTCAAAAGACCTATAAGAATGGCAATTTCAGTCGTTATGAATAGAAAAAAGGCGCTATAGGATATTACCTTGAGCATAAAGGGTCAGCACGGCTTGGATAGCCACATATACTCCCTGGAAGCCATACTCTTCGAACATGGTAGCCACCATTTTTTCCCGATTGGCCTTGGGGTTCATTGGAGGCTCTGTCAGAAGAATTTTACTATCCCGTGGATCCACACCCAATTTCTCATCAAAAGTATGCCGCCATATATGCCGGATGTCCTCCCAGTTTCGGATGATGCCATTCTCGAGAGGATATGACATTTGGAGCATGGAACGGAGCTCAGCAGCCTCTTCGCCTACCATAATATCTCTAATGGCCACATTCCCGATCGACTCTTCCGCACGAAGAATAGGCCGTCCTACAGCCGAGGGGAATACATGCTCGGGAAAGTTGGAACCGGCGTAGCCACATTTAACGAACTAGATTAAAAATTATTAAAATGCAGAATGAAAGGAGTTAATGAAAGCGCTAGCATTGGATGAAGGAGCTGCAGACGGAAAGATGGCGGGGAGGATATTTACCCCTGTCCCGTTATCTACAACGATCGTCTTGCTCGCGTTCATGTTGATCAAAATGTTGAGTTGATGAACAACGCGTTCGATGACTTATTTCTTGGACTCTTGAGGGGTGAAATCATTTTAATCTCCCCCCCTACGTCACCCAATTCCTTCCCTATTCCTGGAGTCCAATTCAACTTCCTCGACCAACGCTGCCAGCTGAAATGCTCTATCAACACGTGTTAATATACCTCCCACTCACTACGCTCGATCTCTCCTCGGCCCACCACCATACCATTCACCACTCCGTTTCTGCTGCTCAAAATCTCACTATTCTCCTGCGTCTTCCATCTTTACCTCAGCCTCCAGCACGCGAATGGCATCAGCTACAATCCTTATTGTGCACCATTTACGTTACCGCTTCCAAGACTGCCAACGCATGTGGTCGGCCATTAACCAATGTGGACGTTATCTTTGAAGAATGGTGTGGTTATGATGTGGCAACCCAGTGCGAGAATTTGGACACGTTTATTGGGTTTGAACAAGGTATGGATCCTCGTGGTATACCTATATGCCTAGAATTGATTTGATACGCCCCCCATGGCCGTAGAATGGGTTGGATGATAAGTTGGACTTTTTCTCATATTTCTTTCTTCCACTCAGATAAAGCAAAGCTCGATTCTATCAATGACCGACGTGCTCTCTCCTCGCTACCCCCGCTCTCCTTTCACGTACTTCCTAGCTTCCCGCTGGAGGAACCTCGCCCCCAAAGCCAGGAGAGTGGCGAAATCGCCCAAGATGCGTTGGATATGAAGCACTATCGAGTAGCGGCGGTTGGTGGAACTTTCGATCACCTCCACCCGGGGCACAAGATCCTGCTGACCATGACGGCATGGCTAGCAGAAGAGAGACTTGTATGTGGGATAACAGGTGAGCCCATCGCCCCGGTTGCGTGTCGTGGCTTTGTTATTGAATAGCCTATAACGATCTTGACCTTCGATTCGCCCCCTCCCTACTGCTCTAGCCGATTCTATCCTATCCTCCAAGAAATATCGTGATTTCCTGGAACCGCTTGCAACTCGCATGGAAAGGACTCACAATTTTCTCACCAAAATAAAACGCGACCTCCGATATGACATCACCCCTATTTACGACGTGTATGGTCCCACTAGCACGGATGCTGAGATTGAGGTCCTAGTGGTATCGAAGGAAACCGAGGCTGGAGGATTGGAGGGTAAGTGACATTTCCCCCTTCGCTTCGCCCTTGCATTCAATCGCCCCTTTCTAATGGGATTATTCCGTTGTTTCGGCCTCATCAGTGAATAAAGAGCGAGCAAGACGTGGTCTACCCCAGCTCGATATCCAGATCATTGACGTCGTTTCTCCACAACACCCAGCGCTCGCTGGAGAAGATATCAAGCAACTAAAAATTAGTTCCACCGCCATTAGAGAGTTATTATATCAGCAACAGAATCAACAACCACAACGGCAATAGCACCAGCACTCATGCTTGTGGAAATGTGGTTTATTGGCATGTAATAAAATTAATTTAATATGTATTAAGGAAAGAAAAACGACAGTAGGATAAAAGAGAAGGGATGAAAAAAAAGCCAAAGACAAAATAGCAAAGCATTCCAAAAAAAAAAAAAAAATTTACAAAAAATTATATTTAAATTAAATTATTCGACGTCAAGTTGCATGAGATGAGATGGTCCGCCGTCTCATTAAAGATGTATCAGGGAGAGAAATGGCAAGCGGCACGTCATCATCATCGACATTGTTTTCAGGCCGTGGGTTAAGGATAGGAATGGGGGCGGAGGCGTGTGCTCGGGTCCGGGTGGCGGCGGCTAGAGGCACATCGTCCTCCTCTTCGTTCTCGCCTTTCGATTGCTTCGCCACTGCCTCGGTGGCCTCCTTCGCTTCATTCCCCTCAGCCACGTTGTCCGAGGCAAGGTTCCGATGGGCAGGGTTAGCGTCGTCAGGACTTCTTGATAAAATATAATCTCGATATCGCTGGGCGGGGGTTTTGATTTTGATGGAACCATTACGCTGAAGTAGACTCGCATTTGGATGAAGGTCCCCGGCCATGAGCGACGATGCCAGAGGCTTCTCATCGTCGTCCTCGTCCTCCTGGCCGCGCAAGCCCTTGTCGTCGCCATGCTCCTTGGCAGCCTCTGGTTTCTTTGCAAGATCCGCCCCTTCTTTATGCACTGGCGGATGCCAAACCAGATTTCCGCCTATCAGGAGGCAAGAGCGTCGTGACGGCGTGTCCGCCAACTTTGCTATTGGTATATTGTCTTCGATTTCTTGGTCGATCTGCTTGCTCGCGCTCATCAGCCCCGAGATCATCATCCCAAGCGGAATATTATCCCCCACTGCCAGCGGTACATTGTCGTCGTCATCCTCGTTGGAGAGGGTCTTGGATCTGTCCTCCGTCAGCCTCTCTTCGTGCTCGCTTGCCTGTTGACGAGCCAGGACTGCATAGTCCAACGACTGCCGTGCCGCCCTGCCTCTCCCGACACTGCCGCGAGGAGAAGTATCCAGATCGTGTCTTGACCGCATCGATTCGCCCGGAACTCGCAGAGACACAGAGCGTTCCATTCTCTTATCTGGTTTCAATCCTGAGGAATGGTCAGCGTGGTCAGAGTGATGGTGCTTAGACCGGAGATGAGATGGAGTCGAAGGCGGCGATGAAGGCGATAAACGGACGGCCGTGGTGGAGGGAAATGTGCGGCTGGTGATAGGCGATACAGGCGGGGGCTGAGATTCTGGATGGGATCCAAGGGATTCACGGGTGGCGCGTGATCGTCTGGAGGCCTTGCTAACCTTGCGCTCTAGTAGATCCTGGCTGGATGTGGGTGTGGCTACGGTTGGTGGAGACTCGCTTAGATCTATGTGCGGAGTGACCGGATATTTCCTGCTTTTGTTATGAGAGGCGGGCTGCGATTCCGACTCCACGGGCGGTGTTGATTTAGGCTGCTTCGCGCTTTTAGCGGGGGCTGTGGATGAAATTAAGGGTTTAGTGGGTGTGTTGGCCGATGATTCATGACCATCGGTAGGCGCCGATCTTGTTAGCGATGGGTCGCTGGAATCTCTGTCCGCCCGCGATGTTCGCTTCTTTCTTTTCTCAGCGCTCTTCTCATCGTCATTGCTGTGATGTTTAGGGCGGAGGAAGGGTACCTTTGAGGGCACCAAACGGCGCAATGTGATCATTGTTCTAGAGAACGGGTGGTGGGGGAACAAGGATGAAAGAGGGTATAGAGGTGCTACGAATCAATGGAGGGGGTTGAAGCGTGTCGGTGGATTCTCTCTCTCTCCGTCTTTTTTTATGGAACGCTCCTCTCTTTTTTGAAATTTGGATTTTGGAACGAAAATTTAACAGGTTTTTGATTCGAGATTGATGTCACGAGTTGACGTTGACTTTTCTGATTCCCCCCCGCTCATGCCTGTAGCCCACTGTACATTAATATAATAAACGGTAATGAGGATTCTCTAAGCACCGTACATCGATTACGAAGAGACGGGCAACCGGATGGCCCAAATTAAATATAGAACAGATACACACGGCAAGGGGGAGCCTCCCTTGCGCAGCACACGCACAGTTAAACTTTTTTCCAGAAGAGAAAATCTAAATAAGATTTCTCTTCGAACCTTCCGTCGGTGCCGGATAATCGCTGTGTTCCCCCGGCCTTGCCCAGTTTCCTAGCTGGGTTCCCCCGAGAGCTAAAGTGATCCCGGATCCCCCCTATTTTCTTGGATCAAGCCTTCCACGGCTGAGCACCCCTCCCGAGAGATCCTTAGGGCATGGCTGTGGTACACCCAAGAGCGCCTCCGACTGCGCGCTCTCTGGAGAAGACTCAGCCGACAACGTAAGCCTCTACTGCACCTCGTCTTTCCAAGGGACCATGCCCATGTTCGCTTTTTAACGCGGTGCGCAGAGATGGGAATGCTTACTGAGTATCCTGCGGGGCAATTGGGGAGACCGTCTTGCTCCTCGTATACTCTGAGAGGGCTGGCGCAGCAGTTTGTCGGGAAATCCAAACTGCCTTAACATGCGTTCGTCTGCGGAACAAGTGCGGGCTAATTTTCCCAATATAGCTAGGCCTTATTTTCTTTCAATCTTAAACGGCTTCTGCATACATCGTATTGCGTTGACGAGAGCAGCCGTAATAATGAAGACAGGGTCATCGTGTCTAATGGAGAAGGGCTATGCATTCGCAGTGGATTGCAGAACACGTCCTTAGCCGACCCATCTTACCCTGTAGCCATTCCGTGAGAGGGGGGAAGGCGAGCTCATCTGTAATATCCAGATCGATTGAGCCGAGGTGGGATTGCCAAGCTACGAGCTGGCCCTTCATTATCAGATATCCCTCTCCCCCGCCATATCGGCGGGATTGGCCAACCCCCCTCCTGCAAATGCTACAGCTTTCTTTGATGATGTTCTATGGATAATCCAGATCTTGCGGAGACGTGCAATCGGGGACGAAAAATGCATTTTCATTTATCCACAAAATTAATTCTATTAATAGCCCGTGCTTGCTGTTGCAATATCACTAATTTTTTTTCCGGCCCTTGTTCCCCTCTCTAGATCCAAGGAATCTTTTGCTGGCCCATCCCTTCGAACCCTTTCCCCAAACCTCTAATCTCGTGGCCTACAATTGCAACAGGGAGCACAACAAGACGGAGAACTCTTGTTTCCTAAACAATCGCCACCAATCGTGCACAAACCTGCAAATGGTCGCGGCCAAATGGCCGAGTGTGGCAAAGCTACCAAAACTCCATAAATCACGCCTGAATCATCAATCCGCAGCTTCCTAAGACTCCCGGACCGCTACATAGCTAGGATCAGGAACCGCCGCAGAAACAATCCCTTCAAAAGCACGAAGCTGACCCCAAGATTCGATCAGCGTTGAGGGATAATCCACCGTCCCAGCGCTCTCCTACAGATGCAAAGCGAGCTTTGGTAGAAGAAGATACCAATGACCCGCCCGTCTCTGAATGAGGAGTGCATGGCTGGTTCAAGGCGAGCAAAAGACCCCGCTCTGGCTCGCGGTAACTATGACGTTGAACACCCACGGCCAAAAACCCACAAACCGGCCGAGTGGCCCGTCCATTTAAAGTATATTTTCCAGCAATTTTCCGAATTTCGTACTAGGAATTCCCGAGAGAAAAATGGCTATGAACTTGGCACGCCATCTTTTCCGACCGCCCCCTGCCATTGGTTCGATCTGGCCTTTTGACGTCTTCATCTGTCTCCACTCCAAATTCTTTTCTACTTCCACCCGAATTTTCCTCCCTCTCCTCCTCCCCCTTCCCCTCCAGCCAAGTGTGTATACCATGGCAACTCTGGTCAAGTTTCCCCTCGGCACAACCTCTCTTCTGAAGCGGCGCTTTCTAATTGCCGACTACGATTCCTATCCCCTGCAGGGCAGAGTAAGTCATTCTCTTTTCGCCCCGCGGCCTGCGCTCTCCCCTCCCATTTCCCCATTCTCTCTTCAAAGCGCCCCGGACACCTACTTCTCCGTGATCAATGCTGACCCTTGTGTACACCCATTTTCATTTTAGATGCCCAGGGATCACTTCGTCTCCCGCACCTACGAGCTCCAACAGCTGGCCACGAAGATCCTCCCAGGGACCGCCGGATTCACATTACTAACCGCGGTTTTAATCATTGCTCTGGTGGTGGGCGCTTTGATCATATTTTCATTCCACATTTTCCCGCTTGGGTTCCCTTTTCTTTTTATCCTGCTGGCTGCCATCGGGGTAGTAAGCGAGCGGAAGAAGCGATTAGTGAGAATGCAGAAGGTATTTATTCATTAGGAAGGGGCGCCATGATGCTTGGCGCGATGTCTCCATTGGACATGGCTCATGCTTTCCTTTATTCAATTCCTTAGTTCAATCGTGAACTCGATACCTTGATCTCCGTTTTTAACAGCGAGGATGTGACGCTTTACGGCCTTCAGTGGGAGCGCGAGTCGGACGGGGTGGCCATAAGGGACGTGGGCTTTACCCATCACACGGCCATCAATATCATGCCCCCGCCGCCGGTCTATCAGCAGGATTACTGCCCACCGCCCTACGAGGAGGTGTCCCTTCACCCACTGAAGGCCGCTCCCGCCTCCTCGTCATCCTCTTAGTCTCCCTTACCACCACCACCGCCACCCCCGCCCCAAGTCATAGCTTACCCTTTCGCCGACGCAAACTGTGTATATTTGTATATAATCGTAAGGCTGATTCCTATTGTCTTATCCTCCTGAACTTCTATTTCCCTGAGCTTATTGTTTATGTTTGTGTATTTGCATTGAATGGCCGATTCTATTCACGCGTAATTATTTAATGTACCATATTCTTATCCATACTTTGGTCCGATCCTTTTCATCAACCCAAATACTATCAAACACTCTTCCTCTCCAGAGAGAACCTTAACCTTCTCTTCCCAGCCTTCCTTGGGCCCCAAACTTGAGATTCCCAGACTCCCCGTGTCTTCTCTCTAGAAACATCAAGGCTCTTCGGCCTTGCGGTTCGGAAGAGGGGCGTCGGTCATACGCCCCTCCCATTCCCCCCCGCTCCCCCGCCTCTCCCTTGCCCATTCTAATGCACAGCCATGGCCCAGCCCAATCACCGTCATCCGCCACCCAAGAGATGCCTGCTTTGGCTCTCCAGTCACCGTACGAATCTCATGGGCTGCATATTTATTGGGTGACCTTGTGGTGTGCCATGTTGCGTTATTCGAGTGGAATATTCTAGGCGGAAACTCGTCAGCTTTATGCAGCTGAGTCCGGCCTTGGATGCTTATGGTTGTGCGCACAGAGGGAGCTTATTGCTACCACACATGCACAAAGCACGGTAACTCTTTCCTCAAATGGAAAAAAGCACAAGGTTTGACACACGGTCAAAACAGCTCTCAACCCATCCTTCCCAGGAATCAGGGCCCGGTTCGCGGCCGGCTTTGGGAATCGCGCCCTAGGGATATGGCTCTCCCATTTGGCTGCAAAGAACCGGCCCACCCACACCCCCTTCATCGGGTCTTCACCCTCCCATCCAACTTCCCCTTTTGAAAGACGCTCCTTCCCTTTATTAATAAATATCTCTGAAAAAAAAAAGAGAAAAGACATGCAATGGTTCAAATATGCCAGAGTTTGATCACATGATCGCGCCCGCCACTGGCCAGCCACTCCTCGCTGAATCGCACCGAAGTGACAGGCATCTCGTGACCAGGGAGGTCGGTGTATTGGAGCGACTTGCGGTTATAGATCTAGTAAAGAGGGGCAACGGGGGGGAGAGGGGGAGGGAGAGAAAGGGGGAGGAAAGAAGGACGATGAGGATTAGCATGAACGCCCCCAGTGATCACAGGCCGGTGCCCTCAGCAAATCAGACGTTACCTTGATATCGTTTTCACTTGCCGCACACACAATCCGGTCCAAGTCGAACTGCAGGCTGGTAATGCCGTTGGAGAAGGTGAGCGTGTCGAAAACAGACCCCGTACGAAGATCCCAGATCCGTACCGTTCCGTCCAGACTTCCGCTCACCACATGCACCTCATCAAACTGGAGGCTTGTGATCGGACCAGTGTGCCCGAACAGGGCACGATGGGCCTGGCCCGTGCGCATATCCCACATCCTCACCATTCCGTCCGCCGTTCCGCTCGCCAGAGCGAACCGCCAGAACTGAAGCGCCCCAACATAGCCCCACCCCGAGAGATCAAGATCGTCTAGCACGGCATTCTGGTGCCAAGGGTCAACCTTGGCGACGCTGCCTTTGGTGGCCCAGAGTATATCGAGAGAAAGGGTACACTGGCCCGTGTTGAGGTCCCATTGTCGCATGGTCTTGTCCTGGGACCCCGACACCAGCGTGTTTCCCTCAAAGTAGAGGCAGGTTACCTCGCCCATGTGTCCCTCGAGCACAGAGGTACATGTTTGAACACCTTTCGAGGCTGGAGCTATGGACGCCACTGGCGCTTCAGCGCTTTCTCGCCCCTTTCCTTTCCGCTCTCCGGCTCCGTCTGCCTCGTCTTCAAGCGTTGAGCTCTCAGTTTGTGACCGTATGGGCGCCTCGTCTTGCGGATAAGCTGGCTCCTCATGGCCCATTCTTTCCAGGTCCCAGACGCGAATGGATCTGTCTCGGGAACCAGTGATGGCACGCTTTCCCTCCAGCTGGAGACATCGAACCATATCTACCATAAAAACAATATCGGTCGAAACAAGGTGGTTAGGAAACACTTGAGTGCGCGCTCCCGAAAACACTCTGTACCTGAATGCCCATCGAGTGTGCCTAGACACCGATAGTCCGCCAGATCCCACACTCGGACGGTATTGTCCAAGGATGCGGAGACAAGCTTTCCACTAGTCTTGTCGATATCAATGCAAGTGACCATATCTTCATGGCCAAAGAGTGTCTATAGGAGCGTGCCATTAGGTCGATATGAAAGCAAACAAATTTAGAAGCCATTTAAACTTACGTTGATGCAAGTGCCAAATTCTGCCTCCCTTTCAAGGTCGGCAAAGTTATCTTCGGACGAAATGGCATCTAATGAGCACATTGGGTTAGTTGCGACATTCTCTGTGAAAATATACAGTTGGTCGCACCTCTAGATGGTAGGAGTTTAGGATCATATTGTGTTTGCTCTTCGTCAAAGGAAAGGATTTTTTCGTTGAGCTCCTGTACTAAAATTGAAAAAAGAACAAAAGAAATAACGCGTCAAGATTTCGACACCGAGATCTTGATACAGGGATATATACTTGTCTCTGCAATCACTTCGTCCCGCTTGGACATGGTTTCCAGCTTCACCGATAACGTCTCTCTACGTGCGGCTAGTTCCGTCAATTTGGCTTCAATTTCATGAAGTTCTGAAATGATAAGAGACTAAAGAAAAACCAATGGCATCAAATGATCAACGAAAGGCGACGGAACAAGCGTCGTTGTCTCTACCTTTTGCTTTTGCAGTCTTTGCTTCTCTTTCATCATACTCTCCCGATCGTTGACCATCTGGCTCAAAACGCGTGTCGGATTATCGTCTGCAAATAAATCGACATAGAATTCAACCATCCGTCAAGAAAACAGAGTCCAACGAATTTATATACCTTCAGCATTCTCATTTCCATCCGTAATCAGTCCGCTCTCTCGTCGCTTGTGTCTAGCTTTTCGTGCTGAATGCTTCACATAATTCGGATAAGTTGCCTTGAAACCCTGGAACAAAGATAGCGGCGCATCCGATTCGGGGATCTCATCCTTCAAAAGCTCATCCGCTCCCAGTAGAGTCCCACTATTATGTGTGATGGATTTTTTGTTGGAATTGGGAACAATGGAGCTGCCTCTCAATTTGGACATGTTTGCCATACGATCCTGCTGCATCAGATGCGGGGCAAGCTCACTAAATATACCCATGGTGTCTCCCCTAACAACCGCTTGTGTCGTGAGGGGGGAAGTGATGACGGTGGTAAGTGACTCCAGCGAAGGGAATGACGACCAGCTCTCGAAGGTGGGAGTGAAGTCGCGGCGGAGAGAGTGGAAGAAAGATCCCGTGGAGGAGGAGGAGGAGCTTGTGTTGCCCTCTGGCGAGGGGGGGGAAGGAGGAGAGGAGGTGTTGACGGCGGTGGAGGAGGCGGAGGGCGTCGGATCTTCCCGTGTCTTCGATCTAGGAGTATGTTTTCGTCGTGTGCTTTCACTGCTCATCAGTGAATACGGTAGCTCTAAAATGGAGTGGTGAATGCCAAGTCCTGTCGAAACCGGGGTCAGCAACAGTGGAAAATATCAGACGCGACCTACTGTAAAGAAAAAGAATAAGCGTCATTCTTATAAGCCACTCTTAAAATTCCATCCTATTTCGGGTTAACGTTGGAAAATACACCAAGGATCATTCACCACATAATGTCAGAGCAAACCCAACAGCAGCCGCAGAAACAAGTCATCCTGAAATCGCAGGAAGGAACCGAGTTTACCATCGATCGCGACATTGCTGAAAAATCGGTTCTGTTGCGAAACATGCTTGAGGACATTGGCGAGTCAGATGCTGGTATTTCTTAACAATCAATCGATAGATAGTTTTTTTTTTCTTCCGCTTATACCCTGAGGCGACGTTTTTTAAATAATAGCCATTCCTCTTCCCAATGTTAGCGCACCCATTCTCGAGAAGGTTATTGAGTACAATACCCACCACCGGCATACGATTCAGCAGGAGGACGAGAGCCGACTGAGATCGGATGACATCGACGAATGGGACAGCAATTTTTGCAATGTGGATCAGGGAACTCTATTTGAGCTCATTCTTGTGCGTATTGCAATGAACCTGTTATTGGATTTTTACCCAGTTTGCGTGCTAACTGATGGCTGTCATGATAGGCAGCAAATTATCTTGACATTAAACCGTTACTCGATTTATGTTGTAAAACGGTTGCAAACATGATCAAAGGAAAGACAGCTGAGGAAATTCGCAAAACTTTCAACATTGTAAACGATTTTACGCCCGAGGAAGAGGAGCAAATTCGAAAGGAAAACGGTGGGTCACAATTCACAAGCATCGGTCGTATTTTCTTTTGGTATTGACCCTTCATTTCTATCTATTTAGAATGGGCCGAGGACCGTTAGCTTATTCCACCTCCTACATCTGATGCCAGACCTTCTCATGCTATACTCTCTTCTATTTCGTTCCATTAGAGCTTCTATTTTTATTTATTTATACAAAGGATTCACTTAGATTAGGGGGTGCTGTTGCATTTTGTACTTTTCTTTTCTTTGGCCAATCTAGAAGAAATATACAGGGTTATTGTGCAGAGAGGCTAAGTTGTTTTTGTTCGTCGGTGTATATTGTGCTGAAGGTTTCGAGTGAGTCGATCAGGATCCCAAGCCTGCTTGTATCGAATCCTTCTTCCTATTCATCGCAACCACAACGTCAGTATACACGATGGAAAGCGAAGATACATGATGCTTAGTAGCTCACCTGACGAATTTTGTTCAAATCTTCTCCGAAAGCAGACGTGATTCTTGACATGTAGTAGTCACGGAATCGTTTCTCCGCTTGGGGCTGATCGAGTAGGGATAGGCTTCCCTTATCCTTGATGGAGCCAATTTATTAGATCATGTGAACATATATGATGTCCTCAAAGTTGTAGCATACCTCTTCTTCGTCTCTCGGTTTACTTTGATGCTCTCGCTCATTTTCTTTCTCTTCTTGCATTTCTACATCTTCACTCGACTCAGGCTCCAATCTGTGAGATGTGGGATTAATATCCTCGGCATCCATGGGAGCCGTATTGCTATTCGCAGCAGAAGAATCGACCTTGTGTTTTAGCTTTTTCTTCTTGTGTATATTAGAAGGCATGGCAGGGTTAATTAGCGTATTAATTCTTAGCCTTCGGTCGGTGTTATTCTTTAGTTGCTGCGGAATGCCAGTCACTTTTATTTTATAAATATCCCGTCGCAAATCCTTTTGCTATGATAGCGGCAAATTGGGCGTGATATTTGAATTTGAACCCGAGGGATAGCTCTGGTAATGGAAAGGCAAATTATATTGTATGGAAAACAAATGAATAAAAGCAATCACTTAGATTAGAGATATCATACGGTAGACCACCATATAGCTGATGATGTATTTAGAACAAACGCCTTGGTTCTTGCCCCCTTGACTCGATGCTACTGCTAGGTTTTCTAAAATACCTTGAAAACTTTCCGAGAAACTAAATTATTCCTGCGTTCCAACTTCCCCCAGCTTTGGATAGGTATGAATAAAGATGACACTCTCAAGCTCGTTAGTCTACTCCATCCAAAGGAATGTCCTGGGCCATTGATCCAACCGGGTTTATATGATGTTATAACTCTCTTAATCGTAACTCGCGCAATGTCCGCTGAATGGTACGCTCTGACACTTTAACATCGTTACCCATGTTGAACTCGCTAGTGATGATGCGCAAAGGTGCATTCCTATTTTGCTTGATTAGCCGCTCCAGCTTGCGGAGATCCCTCTCCTTCATTATGCGAGGACGGCCTGGTCTCTTCGCCGGTGTCTCGGACCCTGTCTTCAACCATCGCTTAATGGTACTTCCAACTGTGCTTTTTGGCACGCCGGTCATTTTGCTGATTTCTCTATGGGTAGTGCCGGACTGAAACAGACCGATTATCTGACCACGTAGTGCATCGGAAAGCTCATGTCTTGTTTGTGGATCCATGCGGAAAAACTGGAGCTCTATTTAGTGAATGAAGTGAATTAAGATGGCTAGAATTGTTTGCACAAGAGTTAATAGCATTGCGGAGTTCAAATTAGCGTGAATGGATGTTTTCTGGAACTTAATTAGCAGTTAACCATCGCTCAAGTATTCATATCGGAGGAACATCATTATACAAAGTTTTTACTATTGTTATTGCAAAAATATTATATATTCAGCTGGCCTTTTTGCAGTAGTGTCACAAGAAAAATCGATGCCGCTACTTCCGCTTCCATCCTTTCCTATTTCTATATTAGTCAATGAAAGAAAAAATGTTGAATAAGGGTGCTATGACCCCGGCTTTGTATTTGTATATTCTAGGCTGCCAAGGCTGAGTTTATACGCTTCAAGGGAATCGGGCAAGTGTTATTGATAGTTCAAGTTCAGCGATGGAAGATCAAGCCATTCTAATGCTTAATAATATATTCTGCTCAGCGCCGAAACCAAGTGGATAAACTAGTGCACTTATCCGCATTAAAATTAGACCCTTATGAGTGTGCTCATAAATAGATCAATAATTATTGCCGAAACTTTATAAAAAAAAAAATAAAAATGGCGTGATTTGCCTCTTGTCATAAACCCATCTAAACCCGAATTGTTAACATGGCCTGATTCGACGGTTCTTGGAAAAGGAAATTCATCAAGATCAATCCGCTCACCATCCTGGCATTAAGCCGATGAGTGCTCTAGATGAAGTGGTGATTCAGCAGCGCATTAACCATTCATTCAATCCCTAATACCTGTTCTTCAAACTTGTAACTCCTTACGCGTTTTCTGCGTTTATTTTTATGTTTTTGCTTAGACGCTTTAATATAGAATACATTGCGCTTGCCCCATTTAGAAGTGGAGAACGCGCTTTCCTATTTATTTTCCATAGAAATGGCGCGTTTTTTCGCGTCCTTGGAATTTTCGTGTTCAGGCGAAAGTGAGCTGATTTGCTTGAACCAGAATGGAAAGAGAAAACGCGAAAACGCGAAAATTTTTCCTCGCGTTCATTGGCCGGCGGTTAAATTACGTGTTGTGCCGTGTTCTGCTTCCAAGTTATAAAAGGAGGCAAAGTTTGGAGGTTTCCCTTTCGTTTATAGAAAACAACGCTAGAAACTTTTCTCCTCTTACACTCTTCTCTCTATATACACATATTCTTCCTAGCTATTACGTTTAAATATCGGATATATAACATTCATAATGCACGCTTCTGCTCTTGTTGCTAACTCTGCTCCCGTGCAAGCGGCTGAAGTCGACGTTCCCAAGAAGATCGAGAACCTCAAGATGCAAGAGGTTGAGGAACCCATCCTCACCACCAACCCCCGTCGCTTTGTGCTCTTCCCTATCAAATACCACGAGGTACTTTATTTACTTCCACATTGCATTCGCGCATTCCATCTTACTAACCCTTTCCTATTCTAGGTTTGGCAAATGTACAAAAAAGCCGAGGCTTCCTTCTGGACCGCAGAAGAGGTCGACCTTAGCAAGGATATTCACGACTGGGAGAACCGTCTCAATGACGACGAGAGACACTTCATTTCTCATGTGCTTGCTTTCTTTGCTGCCTCTGATGGCATCGTAAATGAAAACCTGGTCGAGCGCTTCTCAAATGAGGTTCAGATTCCAGAGGCCCGGTGCTTCTACGGGTTCCAGATTATGATGGAAAATATCCACTCCGAGATGTATAGCCTTCTCATTGATACCTACATTAAAGAGCCTTCTCAGCGCGATTATCTCTTCGATGCCATTGAAACCGTCCCTTGCATCAAGAAGAAGGCAGACTGGGCGATGCGCTGGATCGAGGACAAGGACTCAAGCTTTGCCACTCGTCTTATTGCTTTCGCTGCGGTTGAAGGCATCTTCTTCTCCGGATCATTTGCGTCTATCTTCTGGTTGAAGAAGCGGGGTCTCATGCCTGGCCTCACCTTCTCCAACGAACTCATTTCTCGTGACGAAGGCCTTCACACCGACTTCGCTTGTCTCCTCTTCTCCCTTCTCCACAATCGGCCGTCCGAGCAGGTCATCCGCCAGATCATCGTTGAGGCGGTGTCAATCGAACAAGAGTTCCTTACCGATGCCCTCCCTGTAGCACTTATTGGCATGAACGCCACTCTGATGTGCCGCTACATCGAGTTTGTTGCCGATCGCTTGCTAGTAGCACTGGGCTGCTCTCGTCACTACAACGTTGAGAATCCCTTCGATTTCATGGACATGATCTCGCTAGAGGGCAAAACAAACTTCTTCGAGAAGCGTGTATCAGACTACCAGCGTGCTGGAGTCATGAACAATAACAACCGTGAAGACAAGGGGACGTTCGTTCTAGACGCTGATTTTTAAACCGAGCATTATTTTTGTCATTTATATTGTGTAAATAGTTTTCCATCAAGCCTTGTACTAAATTTTCTTATATTTTTCTCCTTTTGATCAATAAAAATAAAGCAGAATACCATTTGAACTATTTAACTCTGGACCACTAAGTTACTTGGGTGAATCAAATTCACGTCACGTTTGCGTGTTTTACCTATTTTTTTTTTTTTAATAAACGCGCTAAAACACGACTTAATTTTCTTTTAGTGTCCCTCTTTTGCTCTCCTTCCATAGTTGCATAGACATCATAGCTCAATTAAATAATGGCCCTGGATTCTTCATCAAGCATGCCGAAACCCCGCAGTATGCAGGCGGGGCAGCGTAATGTACTTCGCTCAAATGATTCTGCAAGTTTATGGAACTACACCCTCTCGCCGGGTAGATATTTTCCCTCCTGTCCTTGACCTGGATGTGGGCTCATTCATTCAATTGATGTGTCCTTTTTATACAGGATGGACTCGCGAACAATCAGAAACATTGCGAAAAGCGTTGATGAAATTTGGCGTTGGTAACTGGTCCAAGATCGTGGAGAGCGACTGTCTCACGGGAAAAACTCCTGCACAATTAAATTTGCAAACACAGCGACTTCTAGGGCAACAGAGTACAGCTGGTACATGCTCTTGTGCTTGTAGTGTGGCTGGGTGATGACATTGCTAAAGCCCCTTTCTAAATTCCCCCTCTCAATCTTGTAGAATTTGCCGGATTACATATTGACGTGAAGATTATTTTTGAGAAAAATGCAAAGATCCAGGGCCCAGATGTCAAACGGAAGAATGGCTGTATTGTCAATACTGGAGGTATGTTGAGTCAATATTGTTCTTGAATTCAGGCGCCCCACTAACCGATCCTCGGCTTTATTAATGCATTAGCTAAATTATCTCGAGAGGAGCTGAGAAAACGATTACAAGAAAACAAGGAAAAATACGAGATTCCAGAAAGCGAGTGGAAGGCTATAGAACTACCCAAGACAGAAGAGGTGAGCTTTGAGGTGAAAATATTAGCTTCAAGGATGTTACTTAATTTGCTTTTTTACCTTCGAATCATAGCCGAGTTTATGTAATTTTCCCCATATTCCCTATTTCTTGCTATTATTTATTCCATATTGTGTATTGTATTATCCCTATCTATAGTACTTGAACGGAAACGCGAAGAACTCCGAAAACTACAGGAGGAGCTGAAGTCTGTGGAGACTAAAATAATGCGTTTAAGAGAAAGGAGTAGGGTAATGGTCCTAATTGAATGTAACATTCGCTCATGAATCTTGGACTGATGCAGATATGGTATTTTCTGATATAGAGTGCCACCCCAACTACACCATCCTCAGCTGCATCGGTTGATTCGGCCGACGAAGAGCGCAAGAAAAAACCCAGGACAACCAAGCGTAGTTGATTTTTATATTACAAGTTATTTTGGAATGTTTATTACTTGAATATGATTAGTATTGCAATAAAGGACATTTTGGTCAAATAAATAACATCACTTCTTTTTCCTCTTCCCCTTGGACACCTTGGATCCTTCATTACGTACGCTCATGATATCCTTCTGACTGAGTTTTAGAACCCCATCCTTAAACTTTCCCATGGCCATCTTCATTCCTCTATTCTTTCGTGGTGCGCCCGATTTTTCTGATGACTTGTCATTATCTGAATACAGGTGTTTGATTGAACTGTGGTATAATCCAAGATTCTTCGCCTCTTGCAGTTTTTTAGAATGCCTTTCTCTCTGCTTCTCGCGCATCCCCAGCGCTATTTGAATGGGCATTTTGGGACCCTTAGATGGCTAGAAATAAAAGGTAGCAGAGCGTTAAAAATGGGGATTTAGTTGGGATGATACACGGTTTGAGAATTACCTTTGCACCAAGTTCGACCAGCTTCTGCTCTTTATACTTTCTCAGATCCTTTCCTGATAGTTGTTCGGCAGCTATTAAACATATTGATTTAGCCCAAGAAAATCCTATTTATTCCTGCTCACTGATCGATACATACAGTATTCCTCTAACAGGCGTGTCGTTTTTAATAAATCTTGTAGTTCACGATCCTTCTCCTTATTTACCTGTTCCTCCTCCATTTCTTTTTGTGTCTTGGGCTTTGCCGGTGCTGGAGGCTTTAGCTTGGATATTTTTGAAGACTATTATCAAAGCACTTATGAGCATATCCTGATGCGCTTACAAAAGTTTCAAAAAATCAACTTGCCAGGAATGCTCTATAATCTGTTTTGCTCCCACCGCTGGCATTCTTTTTGGCTGTGGGATCATTAAATACGACCACCTCTGGTGCCTTTGACATTATGACTAGGTAATGTAACGAACAACAGTTTAGATCTTCAACTCAAAATTATTCAAATTAAAGCTTTCCGTGACCGCACTCTTTAACTGTTTACATGCTCCGCCACCATTAATTCTTTTTGAGTCACATCGAAAATCGAGCACCTTTTATTCGCAAACATCGTATACTATTATTTACATCAACAGCTCCTTAATATGACAGTTAATATTCCCACCACACCTAAAGTGGCCGATGAGCCTAAGAAGGTAGGAATTGGATCCCGCATCCAACTAGATTTGCAATCTAATTAGATGATTCATTCACCATCCCTCATCAATCATCTTAATCTTGAACTCTAGACACATAAACGTGATGTCCTCTGTGCGCTTGAGGCCAAAGCACAAACCCAATGGGAGCAATCAAAAGTTAATGAGATCGATGCACCCACTATTGAAGAACACCCTGACTCTTCCACTTTGCATGAAATATACCCGAAATTCCACGGGTGCATGGCTTATCCATACATGAATGGGCGTCTTCATCTTGGACACGCTTTCACTGTCTCGAAAATCGAATTCGCAACGGGTTATTATCGTCTGAAGGGAAGACGTGCCCTATTCCCCCAAGGTTTCCATTGTACTGGTATGCCCATTAAGGTACTCCTTCAAATTTTTCGAGATGTTCCTGAGAGAGATAATTAAGCGTTTCGCTACATTCTTTTATTTTGCTTTTGGCTACATCATTATAGGCGTGTGCTGATAAGCTCGCTCGCGAAATTGAGATGTTTGGTCAGAACTTTGAACGGTATCAGGAACCAAATGAATCGGCACAGGAGGAGAGCATCTCTAACGAGGTTGCAAACCTTGATCTTAACAAGAAGGATTCTAAAAAAGATGATGCCAAAAAATCCCAAGCAAATAAGGGCAAAGTTGCTGCTAAGGCCTCTACAGTCAACTACCAATTCCAGATCATGCTGAGCCAGGGAGTCCCCCGCGAAGAAATCCACAAATTTGCTAACCCATACCACTGGCTCAAATTCTTCCCTCCTATGGCGATCTCAGACATGCGCGCAATGGGCTTGCGCGTAGATTGGCGGCGCTCCTTTATCACTACTGACGCCAACCCGTATTATGATTCGTTTGTGAGATGGCAGATGAATAAACTTCATGCCCTGAAAAAGATCAAGTTCGGTGAAAGATATACGATCTACTCCCCACTGGACCAGCAGCCATGTATGGATCATGACCGCCAAACTGGTGAAGCCGTCGGACCACAGGAGTATGTCGGAATCAAGCTCGAAGTTCTTGAATTTGGAGAAAAGAGCCAGCATCTGAAGGAGGCAGTTGGCAACCGTAAGGTATACATGGTGGCGGCCACCCTGAGACCCGAGACAATGTACGGTCAAACAAACTGCTTTGTCGGACCCCAACTCCAGTACGGTCTCTTCCTTATCGACGAGCAAACCGTATTCATCTGCACTCAGCGCGCTGCACGCAACATGGCGTTCCAAGGATTCTCCATTGAGAACCACAAGGTCACCTCGATCGGATCCACCTTGGGCGAGGAATTGGTTGGAACAAAGGTACGCGCTCCACTCTCCCCCTACGAATATGTCTACGTTTTGCCGATGGAGAACGTCTTGGCAACAAAAGGAACTGGGGTTGTCACCTCCGTGCCTTCCGATTCCCCTGACGACTATATTACGATGCAAGATCTTGCAAAGAAAACCGCATATTACAAGATCCAGCCTGAATGGGTTACCCCGTTCAAACCCGTTCCAATTGTCAAAACCCAACTCTATGGCGACCTTACTGCGCCCCATGTTTGCAAGTTGAAGAAGATCAACTCGCAAAAGGACAAAGAGCAGCTTGCAGAGGCAAAGGAGATGGCCTATAAGGAAGGGTTCTACAACGGAACCATGCTCGTGGGCGATTTTGCTGGAGAAGCAGTTCAGGTTGCAAAGCCAAAAATCCGCGAGCTTCTTGTGAAACGTGGTGATGCATTTATCTACAACGAGCCCGAGAGCCTCGTTATGTCGCGAAGTGGAGACGAGTGCGTGGTAGCTCTATTGGACCAGTGGTACTTGGACTACGGAGAGGAGGAATGGAGGGGACAGACGGAGAAGTAATAGCCAATTCTGATGAGGAATATTTCCAATCCATTGACGCATTTTACCCATCCAATTTTTAGATGCCTTGAGAACATTAACACCTATGGTGAGGAGACTCGCCATCAGTTCCAGCAAGTGCTTGCTTGGCTGAATCAGTGGGCATGCGCTCGTTCGTTCGGTCTTGGCACGCGTCTCCCGTGGGACCCGCAGTTCCTTGTTGAATCTCTCTCCGACTCCACTATCTACATGGCATACTATACAGTGGCCCACATCCTGCACGGCGGAAATCTCGACGGCTCCTCCAGCCCCTACAACATTCCACCCGAGGCTATGACTGACGCAGTGTGGGACCATATTTTCATGGGAACTCCTGCACCTGCCGACACACAGATTCCTAAGGAGACCCTGCAAAAACTGCAAAGAGAATTCGACTACTTCTACCCCTTGGACTTGCGTGTGTCTGGCAAGGATTTGATCCCGAACCATCTGACCTTCTGGCTCTACAATCACGTGGCCCTCTTCCCCGAAAGCAAATGGCCTCTCGGGGTCCGTGCGAATGGCCATCTGATGTTGAACGGTGAAAAGATGAGCAAGTCAACCGGCAACTTCATGACCATGAATGACGCCATCGCCAAGTATGGTGCGGACGCAACACGTATCTCGCTTGCCGATGCTGGCGATGGCATTGAGGACGCAAACTTCGAGGAGGTTACAGCCAATGCCGCCATCCTGCGTCTGTTCACCCTTATGGAGTGGTGTGAGGTAAGCATCGTTTTGTTTAGGACGCTCTCCTATTGTTACTCCGCCGCTTGATTCATATACTCACCATTGTATATCCACCCAATAGGACATGGTGAAAAACCAAGATTCCCTTCGCACTGGCCCTGTGGACCAAATTTTCCATGACCGCGTTTTCGCCCACGAAATGAACCGGTGCATTCATCTCGCTGATGAGGCGTACTCTCAGCTGCAGTTCCGTGAAGCTTTGAAGAATGGATTCTACGAGCTGCAGCACGCTCGTGACTGGTATCAGCAGGTGTGCCAGGTCGCCGGTGGCATGCACCGCGATCTCGTCTTGCGATTCATCGAGGTACAGGCTTTGCTGTTGTCACCTATTGCGCCACATTGGGCTGAGCATATCTGGAGCACTGTGCTGAAGAAGGTAAAAGAGAATATTTTTTTCGGACCCCGTTGAACCCCTTGAATAACCCATCATGATTTCTTGCTCTACAGCCTGAAAGCGTCATGCGTGCCCGCTGGCCGGAGGCTCCTAAGCACATCGACGAAGGCCTACTTGAAGCAGCTTCATACATCCGCTCGCTGGTCAAGCAAATCCGTGACCTTGAAGCGAGCAACGATAAGAAGGGAGGAAAGAAATCAAAGGCTCCAAAGGTGGTCTATGATCCCACCGCACCCAAGGCACTCTCCATTTACGTGGCCTCCTCCTTCCCCGAATGGCAAAACGAGGCAATGGAGATTCTCAAGCTGGTATATGTGGATGGAAAGTTTGATGATGCAGCAATGAAGAAGGAGTTCCAGGAGCGAGGCCTGCTCAAAAACAAGAAGGTGATGCCGTTTGCTCAGGAGCAAAAGAAGAAAGTGGAAAAATTTGGAGCCGTTGCATTCAACCGCGCTTTACTCTTCAACGAATTGGAGGTTCTTAACGAGAATGCCGAGTTCATTAAGCGCACCCTGGGCTTCCATACCGCAAGAATCATTATCGCAGACTCGGTGACCGACGAGACCGAGAAGCGTGCGGCGGAGATTGCCGTACCGGGGGAGCCAGGAATTCTGTTTAAGAATGAGGAGCAAAACTAAAATTTCAAAGTCTTTTTTTTTCCTAGACAAAAATAAACCGATATGAAATATATACACTTTTTATTTTTAGTTGGTGTTTTTCATTTTTTTGTAAGCATCGAAGTAGAATAGCAAGAAGAAAAATAAAAAAATGCCTTTATATAAAAAAAAACTAAGTTCACAGGACTATTGGGGAAAAACAGGAAAAAAGCAGCAATAACGATAAAATGTATTAGTGGAACAATAACTCTAGTGTTTTGTTGCATAGCTCCCTTGATACGTGGGATCCTGACTTGCATACTTCACACCTGCATCTTGACCGGGTGGAGGCGGAGGCTGCAACGTGGTGTAATCCATCGGTGCTGCACTTGTAGTGCTCTGTCCGGCTGCTGCTTGCTTCAACTCCGATCTAGGCCCTTGAGGTCGGGGGCGTGCCCAAGTAACACGCAGTACTTTTCCATTGATTTCCAAATTGTTGAAGGACTTTTCGGCAGCCTTCTCCGCAGCGGCGCGGGTTAAAAAGTTGATAAATGCGCACTTGGACTTATGGCTTACTACAACCGATTTTAAGTCGCCAAAAGTCGAAAAGTGCTCCTTCAGATCGGTATCCTTGACGCTCTCGTCTACACCCGTGATGAAGAGTGATGTCTAAAAAGAATTATCGGCAACTTTAGCCATTGATTCCTTTCTCCACATGGAACACAATTTACATACCACCGTCTCGTCATCCGGCTTTTCCAGTGCTTTTTTATCGTCTGTCCTATTTAGCATTCTCTTTGCCACTGGATCGTTATTGCCATAGTATCGATCCTTAAAGTTCTGTTTCTTTAGATCTCCTGCGTCGTCATCTTCGGGCATTGTATGCCTGTAGGGACACTCATTGCCCCGACGACATTCTCCTTTGACATAAAAGGAGCACAAATGCGGCAGATTCCGTTTATAATAAGGTTGCTTACGTGCGATCTTAGAAAGGAGAGCATGGCCTGTTGCATCGCCCTTACTGTAATCCACATAGCTTTCGGTCATAGTTGACAACTAGTATTGAAATTAAATGTTAGATCCAACCCAAGAATTAAGGAGCAGCCGCATCTCAAAGATCACCTACTTTACTCTCCATATTCTGAATGAAATATTCACGGTTTACATCTGATTGAGGAGCATCATTCTCCAAGCCTAGTATTGTGTCACGGACTTGCACTGGAAGACCATACTGCAAATCAAGCAGACAAGTCTGACATACGTTCTTGAGCTTTGCACAAGTTTGGCATATTTCCGTCTTTTTGTAACGCATCCCAGCCCCAGGAAGCCATCGGAAAACTGAAAAAGGACGATTGCAGATCTAAGTGCACAAAAGAATATTTCGATCGCAAAATTAGATAAATGAGATAGATCAAACCAAAGAAGATGTGTGTTATTCTCACCTTGCATTCTCGGCCATAATTTTGTTTTGTCTATGAAAAAAATTGATCATAATTGAGTTTCATTGATCTACTGAACACCATCCATTAAATACGTTACCATTCGCACATAAGGGTTGTCACCCAGACATGTCTCGCACAGGATCGGGAATTCTGCTTCTTCCCATCCTGTTTTATTCAGATCGCCTTTGATTAAACTCATTTTTTTTAATCCCGAGAAGCTGATCTGTACAATAGTTTGGAATAACAACTCAAATATTATGAATCTAAGCCACACATATAGATGATTCGATCGCAACTGGCTAATTATTACAAATATAAAGGATCTCATGCATACACTGTATATCCAACCAAAGTCTCATTAACAAGACATACACTATGCCAACTAAATCAATGAGAGTCCAAGGAATATTGAGAAAAGAATTAAATATAGGGCGTTGGCCCGCTGCACTTATGCCCCCCTCCCCAATCCCTATCCAATTTGGCTAATTGAAGAAAGATACCATACCCTAAACTAAACTTATAACGTTAATTAGCATATGTATCATATGGAAGCATCTATTTATTTCAACATAAACAAATAGAGCGCGTTAACATTAATGTTAACCGATTTTATCGGTTTCCAAATGGAATGAAAAGGAGAATGTGCATAGGTTAAAAGTTAAAATGGTGATATTAAGACAAATTATATTAAGCCCCAACCATTCTGTCTGCACTCCGCATTAAGAAAGAAGATAAATATAAATGTGCTCAATTGAAATCATATATAGTATTATTTGTCGCTCTGACGCTTGCAAAGACATTTCAATGTCTTTGCAATCTTTAAGCTTTGTTACAATTGTGACAAGCTTAAACACAAGTTCCAGTTGTTAGCTCCTTTCTCACTTGCTATCTGGCTCATTAATATTTAGAAATATCACTGTGTAGCTTTTCAGGATCTTTTTTTACTCCCTACACTGACCTTCGTTGGCTATACGTCAAAAGAGCGCCCATGTTTTGACTGAAAACTCTCCATTCGCTGAACCGTTGAATGCATCAAAACTTTTCTCTTCATAGATCTCGCGGCATCTAAGGGAGATTTGTGGCATTGTCAGATTTAAAACTGAAAAGGTTCCATGGGAAATGTTATGAAAATTTACGAATTAATAAATTGCATAATTGGATCTTCGAAATATTAGTTCATATAAACCCAATTTTATGCTACAAGAAACCTTAAAATGATCTGCATTTTATTCTTTAACAAGAGTATATGGATAAACACTCGAGTGCTATCTACTATACACAAGGTGAAAATGTTTGTTAGTGTCGAACATGGCATCTTCTAAACATTTCAAAGTACATCCACGTCAGAGGAAGAATATTGATGCATTTAATACAGAAAATTCTTAGATGAATTGGATTAGAGCAGCATTATGACACCTGCGTAACCTGATACAAGAAGACACCGATCGAAGTTCCTATAATGCTTATATTAAGGGAAACATTGAATTTCGCCCAAAATCTCAAGAAGTATGCAATAGCTAGCCAGCATTTACAACCGAAGCCCCTTCCCCGTTCAAATAAAATCTCATAAAGCCCCTCGCTAGTTGTAGGGATTACTAGATGGAGCAATAGGGAGCCCAATCTGCGTGAGAAGATTTAGGCGGCAAAGACAGGTGAATCCATTATCCACAGCTCGATACCGCGGAATAACCATAGATTTTATGCGAAATGACCATGTTTTTGACAGTTTGCTCGTCCTCAAGACTCTTATGACTTCCAGCCACCGGATGCTTAGTGACCCGAAACACGGTCCAAATCTGAAATTCAGGCGATTGGTATTTTTTCCTTGGGAACTTGGTGACCCATACTCTTGCAGCAGCAGCCAGCCTACTTTCCATGGAGTGATAGGATGCATACAGCGAAGACACCGGTGATTGTTGTTCTTGGGGCAGTGCGCTACTCTCGCACTGAATTCGAAGAATTGACTAAACAATACATAATTCACGTAATGATCCCTCCCAATCCAGCTGATGTGATTAAACACGCGTCTATTGGGCTCGAGATTTACAAGAATTCTCGTCTTTTCCCTTTAGTTCGTTGAGGCTGATACAGGGCTAACAAGAAATCAATTTCTCTCGGATTGTACTACTCGTTACAATGGCATGATAGCTCTTTTTAGGGGCTATATTCCAATAGGGAGTAAGATTTGGACTGTCAGTAATCCGTCCGGAATTTTTGAATAGAGATGCGGCACATTTACTTGTATGATGACTATAGGAATTTAATTTCGATGCCGATTTTGTGAACACATTGCCAGACACGGTACGGATTATTACACTCATGAGTTCTGGTTACAGCCATGTCGATGTGGATGCGTGCACTAAGCGGGGAATATGGGTTTCCAATACTAGAGGAGCTGTTGATGCAGGTGGGTACAAACAAAGCTCCCAAATGACTACCCTTCAACAACTCATGGATAATATGATGTTCTAGCGGTGGCAGACACAACCATATATCTGATGCTCTCTGCTCTCCGTAATTTCCCCAAAGCTGAAAAATTGCTAAGGGAAGGAAGGTGGTCGGACAGCTTCGAAAATCATCAAGATCCCGAAGGACTGCGTCTCGGTGTGTTGGGAATGGGAGCCATCGGGAAGGTGCGATTTAAGCTAGAGGCTTTCCATCCCACCTTTTAAATACTTTGCGGCACACTAACTTTAACTTAATTCTCTCCCAATTGCTTTAGGCAGTGGCACAGAGGGCAAAAGTCTTTGGCATGGAAATCCAATATCACAATAGGCATCGGCTTCCACCAGAAGGTAAACACGGAGAGTTCTTCCTCCACATTCTTAGTCTCTTTTCCCTTAGCATAATGCGCTATTTCTTTCTCCAATTTGTAGAAGAGCAAGGGGCAATCTACGTGTCTCTGGAAACTCTTTTGTCTACCTCCGACATTCTCACCCTACATGTCCCCCTAGCCGATGATACCCATCACCTTCTTTCGACTCCCGAGTTTTCCATGGTTAAACGCGGATGCATCCTTATTAATACGAGCAGAGGCCCCGTGGTCGACGAAGAAGCACTCGTCCATGCCCTGGAGACTGGGCAAGTTCGGGCCGCTGGGCTGGACGTCTTCGAAAATGAGCCATATGTGAACCCTAGACTCCTGGCCCATGAGAATACTACATTGCTGCCTCACGTGGGCACCTATACACAAGGGACATTTCGCAAGATGGAGCTGAAAGCCATTGAAAACTTGTTGAAGTTCCTAGAGGAGGGGAAGCCGTTGACGCCGGTGAATAATCCGCATGTGCAACCGAGCGTTGTCAAAACCGCGGGAGGATGAGCGTGAATAGGAATAATTTGAATAAAGAATAATTTTATATCAGAAATTGGACACGCACACACACATACACACTTAATTCAATGGGATGGTGAGTGAACTTGTATAATTAAGATGTATAATGAAAGTTGAACCTCGATATGAAAGTATCAACTATGGAATGTATAGACTGGAGATCAAGAGAGAAAAAAAGACCAAAAAAAATGTACACCTCGTGACGATCTTCTTCCAGTGATGAATTAGTACAGAAAATGAGCGAACGAAGAAAATAAATCACAAACACAAAAGGGAAATAGCACAGCAAATAAACAGGGTGTATAATAAAAATGGAGAGGGGGGGGGGAATTTATATATCATCTAAGCTTCTTCCCACTCCAAAATACTCTTCCTTCCCTCTTTCTTTCGCATGACCAAACTCCTTGTCCGTGCTGATAGGCAGTCCAGAGTGGATACGTCATTGAACTTCTCGTCCACTGCACTCCTTACGCTCCATCCCACACCCGAGGCAGACCTCAGTCGAACCGGTGATTTTGGACTGCTGGGTGACGAATGGGATTTGTAGACGTTCGCAGCAGCAGTATTAATTCGAAGAGAGTTCGCAGGAGAGGGGAGCGGAGTAGCTGGGTATACGGTGTCATTTCCATGGTTGGATATTGTGGGCATATAGGATAGAGGGCGCATTTGCTGTCGATGTGGATCCGAGATGGAACGCGAGACGTTTGTCTCTCTTCTGCTATGGTGCCCAGGCGGAGGCGTCTCGCCCTCAGCGCTCTTGCTCGCGGTCATGGAGCGCACCTGGCGACGTCGTGCCCAGGTTGAATCCTCGATTGGCATGAGAATCCCTGTTAGAGACAGTGAGCCAGCGCCCTTCTCTGTCCCACTCACACTGGGTTTTAACGGCAATACGGAGCCTTCCGCAATGGTCCTTGACAACACCTGGATCCACAGCCGCTTCTCCTGTGGACATGCTGCGCCAAATTCAAACTGCCTATGTTTGTAGGTTAAGCGCCAGGCTTCGCCTAGCACACCCTCACCCTCCTCCAAATCCTGTAGAGTAAACATTCGCAATGGGAACCAGTGAACGGGTTCGTATTCGGTTGATCTGGCCCGAACAATAATGACATAAGTTGTGAACACAAAGCATCCGTAGTATTTCACCTCCACCTCCTCCAGGTCTTTCTGCTTGCCGTTGACTCCACATAGGTTCACAAAATGCAATGGGCCAGCGATGACTAGGTCGCCTAGACCGCGCACGAATTCCTTGGATAGACGCCAGTCGCACACCAGTCTCTCGCAGAATCTTCGAGTGCGAAGAGAGCGCTCTATGGCTTGCTTTGTTGTGTTGATGCGCTCAATGGTTGTCCGCATCATTTTGTGGGCACGACAGAGTTCGGGGTACGCGGGTGAGTGTGGTAATGTATAGCGCAAAATCTCCTTAAGCAGGAGAGGATAGCGACATATTCTCTGGACAGGCTGGAAAATATTGAAACCCCGTAAGTATTCAGTAGGGTAAATAACCACTTGAAGTGGGAAATTTGTACCATAATCATTAGATCCTTCAACTCCAGCCTCACTCCATCTCCACCCTCTAATATCCTATCATAGCATGCGCGTTCGAAAGTCTCCCACTCAGGCTTCTTACGATACGTGTCCAGCACTCTCAGTGCTTCGTCATGAAATATCAGATATTCTGAATAGATGTTGAATTTATTTGCCTACATTGGTGCACCGTTCAAATAAGTTTTGTGTCTTCTTCTTCTCTTGCCCTCCTCATCGAATAGGTACTTACAGGCTGCATGAAGCAATAGGCGAGTTGCTCGAAAGTTCCGCAATCTACTTCCTCTGAATTTGCGGTGGGTGTGCCGGTGGCGTTTTCCAGCACTTCAAGAAACTCCCGCTGAAAATCCAAAAGTTCCCGCGCGTTGCGTACAAGGACACACTTGTCATCAGCAGGAATCCAGGCTAGCTCATCGATGGGTTCCAAGTAGCCCTGTGGTGGGAAATAGTTGATGGGATTTGTTAATGGCCACCACTCATAGTTCGAAATAGAAGAAAAAAAATCTCAAAATAAGCAGAAAATTACATGGAAGAGTAAATGTAGAGCATCGACATATCGCTTCTCCGTCTCTACCATCTCTCTGAGCGCATGCTCTCCCTTTAAACTCCTTAATTTCTCTGGAGACTTGTTTTGATTAGAAGAGGAGGAACGTGGAGGCGGAGGCGTTGCTGAGTCTTGCTGCTGCTGCTGTTGCTGCCGCTGTTGTTGAAAATAAACAGTAGCAACATCTCTTAGGGACTCATTCACCGCACGGTGTAATTTATCATCATCTAAATCCGAACATGCAGTAGAAATTGAATGAAGGGTTCTAGGGGAGTCGAGTGGTGGCGTGGGCAATTGGTCGGTGGATGTTTCTTCAGCTATTACTGGTAGCGGGGATAGCTGTGGAGATGTATCCACTGCAAATACCGCATCCATAGTCTCCTGCATCCAACCTGAGTTGTCTTCATTTGAAGGGTTAGAATTCGTCTCCACACTATAAATTGTAGCAGGGTTCATGTCGGCGTCTTTTTTCATTGCATTCATTGCTGCAGGGCTATTGAATAAAAATCGGGAGCGGAATGGGGAGTCTGCGAGCGAAAGGATAGAGGTGACACGGCGGCGTAAAGAGGTTGGTTGCAATAAATGACGCCAAGTCTTGGGAGAATGAGCTGCCGCGGGAACAGTGTTGCTACGACCCATTTGAAATCCTAGATAATATTAATGAGGGGAAAGGACCGGAATGCGAATGTGGGCGTGTAAAGAAAAGCAGCAAGAGTTTAAGAAGACGCGCGGCGCCAACAACAGTCTCTCTCTAATAAGTCTAAGCGAATTTTAGGAAAAGAAATAAAAAATAAACAAAAGCGAGGTTTCATAAGTCTTAAGTGGTATTTTTGTTCCTGTCCCTCGGGAAACAAGAAACAAGTGGAAGAGGCTGGATTGAAGGATTTTTCAATTTTTTTTCGCGGGTCTCCCAGGTCCTGTAGCCCAGCAGCCATTCAAATCCTGTGAGCAGTCACAGTATCGATCGAGTGCTTATTAGGAAATTAATATTGTGGAAATCGGGTGGCTATCAGTGAATATATTGCTTATTGATGAGCAATATTGGTTTTTCCATGGCTTCAATTTCCTCTCTCATTAACATTATATTAACCCTCAAATCTAGGAGAGCTTCCATCACGCCTTCCATTAGGTAATCAACTGATAAGCTCAAAGGCAGTCACGACCTGATTTTTTCGCGGCAATAAAAAACCGTATGACTGGTAAAAAGACCTGAGCAAAGAATTGGGATGGCATGCAATTCCTGGTGAATGAGCTGCTCCATGGAAGCTTTGCAAGAATATTTCAAACGTGGATCTCTATCTTGCTCTCACTAATTGCTAACCTTTGATCCCTTGGTTTATTTTCTGCTTGATTTGGAGGGTCCGCTATAGAGAATTAATTCACGAAGTTGTGGTGTTTAAATTGTATTTGTCCCCTTACCCATAGAGAAAAATCGAGTGCCAGTACAATGACGATAATTAAAGTTTCAAAACATGGAATTGGAGTTTTCATTTCATGTTAACACATTAGAAGATTATGAATGCTCTATATATTATAAAACAAGGTTACAGTGCCGATTCTATAATGTAAGCTAAAGTTTTCCAGTGGATAAAGGTTTCAAAATCCCTTCCATCCGCTGCAAGCATTCTTCTCTCCCAATCACCGCCATAGTATCAGCAATGCCTGCACCGACTTTGACCCCCGTTATTACATAGCGCAGAGCCATCATCACTTGACCAACTTTCACGCTTTCTGTTTGTGCAATTTTCCGTATTTCCTCACTCAATTGTTGGCCATTCCATTCTTCATTTTTGGCATTGTATGTGTAGCCTAGCATTTGCCGCGTTATACTTTCTACCAGCTTTATCCCGACTGCATCTCGAATACTCTCGTCGCGAACCTTTGGAGGTGAGAAATAGTACCCACAGAGATCCACTACATCTCTCAGCTTGCGTATCCGTTCTTTGACAGAGTCCAAGACTTGCCCCACGTACTGCTCTCTTATTCCTGAATATCCCGCTTGTTGTACCATTAACATAAGAGCCGTAATCAATTCCCTGCGTTCATCGGCATCATTTGCTTTTCGTAACAAGTGTAGTTTGTTTAACCAATCGAGCTTCTGTGGTGTTACGATTGCGTTCGATCTCGTAATATTGTCGAGGGAAAAGTGTGAGATAAGATCTGGCAGCGTGAAAAATTCATCTTCTACAGGAGGATTCCAGCCCAAAAGAGCGACGTAGTTAATTAGTGCTTCAGGGAAATATCCCCTTCCCTAAACCAAGTTTGAAGTTAGCGAAGAATTAGACTTAGTGAACCGCCAGGGCTTTCATCATTACAAAATCTATATAAGATTTGGCATACCAGAAAATCCTCCACATGCGCATGACCCATTCGTTTTGATAATTTGCCACCTCCTTCATTCATTAAGAGCGGGACATGTGCAAATAGAGGCGATTTCCATCCAAATGCACGATAGAGAAGTAGATGTTTGGGTGTTGAGGGAAGCCACTCCTATGTTGGGAATCTTTAGCGCTTCTACTCCACCAGAACAAGTTGAAAGACTTACTTCTCCGCGAATGACATGCGAAATATTCATTTGGTGATCGTCCACCACGTTGGCTAGATGGTATGTCGGGTATCCGTCACTTTTTATCAAAATGCTATCGTCAATCAACTTGTTGCTAAATTCTACCGTTCCATAGACCAAATCTTGAACACGTGTCACACCGGGCTGCACATTGAGCCGAATTGTGAACGGGTCGTTGCGAGCGAGACGGTCTGCTATATCCGTTGTGGATAGATGGACGCAGTGTTTATCGTACTGATGTGCGATCCCTTTGCGCTCTGCAGTGCTTCGTAGGGACTGAAGGCGCTGAGGAGAACAAAAACAACGATATGCTGCACCATTCTGTAGTTAGGAAAAGATAAAGCCAGAAAAGCTGAACGTTTAAATGAATATTGTCAGCGCAAACGGGAAAATTTATTACCTCGATCAACATGTTTGCATGTGCTTTATATCTCTCTAGCCGTTGTGATTGGATGTAGGGCCCATAGGCACCACCCTTGGACGGCCCTTCATCGTACTCCAACCCAGCCCAATTTAACGTCTTTATTAATCGCTCTATTGCTCCTTCTACATGTCGATTCTACAAAAAGTGTAATCGGATCACTTTCAACATTTAGCAAACCTGTGACCAGAAGCAATAGTATTTACTCGATCTGTATCCTCTATCCGAAGAATGAAAGAGCCATTGTGTTTTCTTGCAAATAAATAATTGAACAGGGCAGTGCGCAAACCACCTAGGTGCAGATCTCCTGTTGGGGATGGAGCAAAGCGGACGCGAACAGGGCTATTCGAAAGGGGAGTAGTAGTGTAGGATCGGCGTGCGATCAATGCAATGGACAACCGCATTCGAATATGGAACGAACAAAGTAAAAAGGTCAAAAAAACAGTCACAACAACAAATACGCGTTTATGTTCTTTGCAGTAGGATGAAAACTCCGCAATCCAGAGAGCAAACGTGAATTAGCAAGTAGCCCGATATTAAAGTGGTAATATATATTTCCCCATAATATAGATGCATGATCGAAGATTGATTGGTAATGTTATGCTGTGATGCTCCGAGTAGTTCAGCCATCAACGAATTCACTAACCTGAGGCCCAACATTGATGATAATAAAGCGCCCATTCACCTATAATCGGCCGCGAATGAGTTTATGACCTCCGTCCACGCCATAGCGTGTCTGCTACTTGGGCCTGGGTGATTTCCGCAATTCAACCTCCCTCAAGATAAAAGCTGAAACCAAACCCGTTCTGCCATGTATTTCAATAACTTCCTCTTTTGCTACTCAGCATCAACGCACGGAAAACAAGCAAATCCACTTTTTAAGGTCGTGGTCTTTCTTCCCTACCCTTTCTCCGTATTTTATTTCTTTTGTCTTTACCCGAAGAATAGCGTGCTGGTCACCTTTTCCCTTCTTTTACCCATTATTTCAATCATTTAGTTTTCAGCTATGCAGTTACAGGCCCCTTTATCCTTCCTTTTACTTACTTCTTCATTACTCGCATTTGCTCTGCCGTTACGAATTCTTCCATCGAGCTCATATGAGATTGCACAAGCCTTAACAGCCCGGTCATGCAAGCTGCTGGAAAGCTGTGCAAAATTGCATGATATAAGTCCACTGATATCAGTAGCCGAAGTAAGCACTGAAACACCTTTGTGAGTTTTTGGAATGAATTTCTCGATATTGATGCTTGAATGCTTTAGGATGAAGAAAACAAGAAGCTGGTACGATCTGTTCAATTCGTGAAGAGAACACCACAGAAATGGCAAAGCACAATAACTAAGAGAAAGGCTCTACCCGAGCACGATTCTACAATTCAGTTAAACCATTTGCTCGAGTCACCTTCAAAACGCTCGCTGCTAGAAAGCGTCACCAGTTTTGTAGGCGGTGGAAGCGGAGACCTAGTTGAACTTCTCCCTTTGCTTGACCAAGAGGTATCCTTGGATATATTAAATTAATTGAAATTGTGCAAATCTAATTCGGCTTTCATCAAGAACGAAGGCACCGGTAACAAAGGAAAAGTGGTGAATGAAAATCAAGCTTCCAAACATGAGATATCATCCGAGCTTCGACAAGATAGGCCAGGGGATGATCTTCTTGGCCTCAACGAGTTGCTACAAAACTTAAAGAAGCGTGGCCTCTTGGACAGTCTAACCTCAAGTTTAACTGGTGATGACGGACGCGGTGGATCTCTTCTCGACGGCGTCCCACTGCTAAAGCCAAAGGTAAGCTAGAGTACAGCGGCTTATTTTGCATTGCAGCTGACGGGGTGATAAATAGAAGAAAAAGCCAAAAAAATCAAAGCAGAAGTCCAGTAAAGGTAATTCAAACGCATCCCCCCTGGATCTCGTTGAGGCGCTGAGCCCTTTTTCTTCAAATCCCGAAGATAACAACACTCAAGAATTCAAACCCGAAAAGAAAGCCAAAAGCCGCGAGAAGTTCGCTGGCGAACAATCTCTTGCTACGAGCCAGCCATCCACACAGGATAGCTTGGACACTGAACAAGGCCAAAACAATGGCTTGCTGGGCAATTTGGTTGATACCGTTAACGACATTCCAATTATATCACAATTTGCCATCGAATCTCCTTCAATTACGACTCCATCTCCGCTGGCGGCAGCTCCCGATATCGCTGATGAACTGGGTGTGCTTTCTCGTATCACAGGCAGTACCTCTGTCCCGACAAGTAGCGTTGACGCCTTCACCGCTTCATCCCCACTTTCCTCTGTAGATGCTCCGAACTCTCCCCAAGTAGTCACACAGTCCGTTTTCCTCCAGACAATAACTCCCACTGTTACCCAAGCACCCCCCGCTGGTGATGTTCCCGTGGCTCCCGAGGTAGTTGTCGTAACACGTACGGCTTCCACTTCGACACCTACCCAATTTTCGACAGCCGGGTCCGCAGGTTTTCCCCAGATAGGCGCCAACTCATTAAGTCAATATAGTGGCGCAACCGCGAGGTCAAATCATGTTTTGGTCGTGGTTGGCGCGCTAGCCTTTGCTGTTCTGATGCTGGGTTAGCCGAAACCATTTCCTTTCATTCACACCCTCGATACCTTGGAACCGAGTAAACTTTTCAATGAACGCTCTGCTGAATCTTTCTATTTCATTTCTATTCTCATGGAGGGGAATGGCTGGACTGTCCCCCTAATATTCCTGTTGCCCTTGATACAAATGAATAAAGATGTCCCTGAAGGGGTGGAATTAAAATTCTGATCTATTATTATTAATTTATTCTTCATTTTTCCTAAGTACACTTAGGACATCCTCTGGATTCACTCTGAATTGTTCCATGCGTTCTAGGTCTCTCACCGTCACCAACTCTTTTTCGATCTCCTCCTCTCCTACCAAGATTGCATGGGAGGCGTCCTTTCCAAGTTTCGGTAAGAGAGTACGCAAATTCGTTTTCCATCCGCTCAATACTCTCCTTTCGCTAGTCCTTTTCTCGACATTTGCGGTCGTAGGGTGGTAGAGCATCACTCGCTTTCCACGACTGCGCAAAGCCGATGCAACCTCTACCGATTTTGTGTATATTCTAGCACATATGTCTGGATGAAGCCGCGTTTCCACCACTGGTATAACCGCAATCTTTTCTCGCTTAGGAGGGGTATAGGTGGTCAAGGCTACGAGTCGATCCACTCCCGCTGCCCATCTGCCCATTAGCACACAAAAGATTGTTAGCGCTCAAAGAATGTGTCCTGGATTCAGCCACACACCTACCCAATTCCAGGGACATGTTGGGGACCGCCCATCATGCCCACCAATCCATCATACCGTCCTCCTGCCAGAACAGTACCCTGTGCTTTCCCCAATCGTGCTTCTTCACTACTTTGCGACTCTTCGTTGGCGGAATACACGAATTCAAATACAGTTTCCTCGTAGTAATCAATCCCCCTCACCAATCGTGGATTGGCCTTGACACGCATTCCTGTTGCCGGTAAAGCCTCGGTCAGAAATGCGAGTCGATCGCGAGAGGCTTCAGTAAGATAATCGGTGAGTAGCGGACATTGGGCTATCAAAGGCGCATCGGATGGATGCTTGGAGTCGAGAATGCGTAATGGATTTGTTGTTAGGCGGCGTGCGCTATCCTCAGACAACTGGGTCGAGTGTGAGCTAAAGTATTCCGTTAAGGCAGCACGATAGCGTTTGCGAGATTCGATGTCGCCTAATGTGTTGATTTCAAGCTATGGAACAAACGGTTAGAAATGCAAGCACAATTCAGCGGGTAGAGATCAGTAGTATTCAGGACCTACCTCAACCATATTGCCTAGATCCAAACGCTTTAAAAACTCCCATGCGAACTCGATTACCTCTAGATCAGAACTGGGGTGAGACACGCCAAACAATTCGACTCCAAACTGTTCGAACTAATAGGAGGGTTTCCACAGCAATATCTCGTCAAAGAGCGTGCCATTTGAATGGCCGAGCGAATGAATTGAGACGTTACCTGACGTAGCCGGCCTTTCTGTGGTCGTTCATGTCGAAACATTGGGCCATAGTAATAATATTTCTGTGGGAGTGTATTTACAAGCTTGTTGCTAATCAATGCTCTTGCAATGCCTATACAGGAGGGGGGAATAATAAGGCGTTAGCGCTGATATTGCTGACACCACTCGTCGATGGAGATCAACCTGCGGTTCCCTCAGGCCGCATCGTCAAGGTGGACCCATTCTTGTCCACAAATTTGTATAATTCTTTGCCCACAATATCCGAGTCATCGCCGAGAGTTCGCTCAAAGACTTCAGCATGCTCAAGAATGGGGGTTGAGATCTGGAATTGAAAAAAGCAGTCAGCATCCGTTTAAAACCAATACAGAGTTGGAAAACAAAAATGTATACATGTTCGAAATCGTAGAGCTCAGCTACTGTGGAACCGGTGCGATAGATGTGTTGATAAACGGCATTTTCAGCTCCTAATCGATCTTTCATTCCACGTACGGGGCGCGAATTGTCTTTTGGAGATTGAATAGCAATAAAACTTAGGATTCAGCAATGCCTACGATTGCGAACCGGGAGAGCTTACCTCGCGCAGTAGCGAAGCATCTGCGGGCGCCGGGGAAGGAGGTGTGCCATAGAGATGTCAATAATCGTGATTCAAGTCTTGTCATTCTATTTGCATTCGAACGGCCCCTTTGGCTCAAACCGCACGCTCCGACAACGACCAGAGTTTATTTGAATAGATGTGTTTGGTGCTTACAATTTTCCAGTCTTTGCACAAGGCTGAGTTTCAAGCGAGAGGAGATTCACTGGAACGCTATCTCCCAGTTATTGCTGCTGTATATCTCTCGTGTGTGGGCTAAAAGCTCGTGTATAACCTAGTAACTGCCGGAACCCGTCGGTTACGCATCCGAAACCTCAGCTTATTCAACGCATCGGATGGGTGAGATCCAAGGCTGCACCGAAATAAAATAGGCACATCCGGCCTGAGTCTGCCCTGGAGTCTGTGCCTTTTTTTTCCCTCGCCCCTTTCCCCATCCCAATTCTCCCCTCCGACTTCTATGACCCCCTCCCCGGGATGGAACTCAAATTCATCTATACCAACATAGTCACGGCTGCCAAGAGCAGGAAAAAGCCCGATGACCATGTTCTCCATCTTCTCATTAAATTGAAGGAGCTTGAATCGCAGGTGGAGGAGGTATCCGGCACCGTGCGCGAGATTTCGGATGTGAAGGGTCCAGTGAAGAGCACCTCGCTGATTAAGCCCAAAGAACTTCTGCAGCGACACCTGTATAGGCGCATTCCTGCTTTGGGATTGCGCGTACAGTTCCAGTTAGGGACCTTTTCGGATCTACATGAATTCCTGCGCGATTTTCTGGATGAATTGCCTGCCATGCCTATCGCTCCTGCAGCGCCCGCCGTGAATCGAGAGCGTATCGGTCCAACACAGATACGCCTCTCGCTCCTCGAAGGGCCTCAGCATACCTCGAAAAATCAAGACATGCAGTCCATCGATATCGCACAACACCCATTGCTTCCAGCATTGTATAGCGTGTATTTTTCTTCGTGCTTCTATCACTTCCAACCGGTTAACAACATGCCCGAGCTTAGAGATCAACTGGCTCGCGGCACCGCAGACCCAGCCTTTTTCCACTCCCTTATCGCATGGACTGCTCAGCATATCTATCAGTGCCATCCGGACTCTCCTCAGCACGATCTACTGCCGGTTCTCGCCAAGAGAGGTTATGAAGAGGCACGCAAACTACTTGCGGATGAGGCCATGGAAAACCCATCCGAGCTTACTGTGCTGACTGCTCTCAATTTGTGCATGTACCTGATCATGGAGTCGAACTTCAAAGAACAGGCGGGGATTCTGTCATTAATGACTGCAATGGCAGTTCAACTGAAAATGGATGTAGAAGACCCGGACCTGGATAGGGTGACTGCCGAAACCCGGCGCCGGTTAAGGTAATCTATTAAGCTGGACGGCCGAATATGCATCCTCTGTGATGTCGAGCTAATTTTTCATCTATTTGCTGCGGTATGACAGATGGGCTATCCATCACATTGAGCTTGGAGTTGCTGCATATGGCGGTCGACCTTTGACTTTCAATATTTCCCAATACACTCGACAATTCAAGCCTGTGCTTCAGCCTAAGGAAACGGAAGAAACGCGGCTAGCTCTGAATTTTCTCGTCGAAGCTGCCGAGTGGTATTCAGTCCTGCTAAAGCTACCCATTATTGACACATCACTCTCGGACATCGAAATTTTAGATCTGCTCGCCAAGAATCTCTCGACCATCAAGGGCTTTCTACCTCGCAAAAACGAAGGAAGGTACTGTGGGCAGGCTAGCCTTAAAGACTTTTCCTGGGCAGATCTCTCCTACGCAACGCATGTGTGGAGTGCGGTCGGTCTCATTTGGTACAATCTTCTTCAGCCAGGTCCCCACCGCCCTGCATCGCCTCCAAGTCGATGGAACACCCCTCTAATGCTCGAACTGCGGAAAATAGCCCTTAAAGAATCAATGCTCGCAGCCTGCAATGTCACCGCGCTTTTCTACGAGATCGCTCGACGTGGTGTATGGTGCGGACAAATGCCCATCTCTAGTATCACAATAACATGCCACATCTATCATTACATCAGTTTACACCACGACAACTCAAAATATCGACAGGCCGCACTTTTTCACCTGCAAAACACATACAGGATCTTCCATTCGAAGCCTGGTGTAAGATGGGCCCAGGCCAAGGGGCTTATCAAATGGCTGAAAATGACCATTGCGTCGTTGAGACACTAGGAACAGACTTAAAGAATATGTTGACCATGTTTATTATATACCCCACTTAAACTGTCTATTATTTATTTGTACTCCTTAAAAGGCCTTTTATATTACACGTGTGATTTTTCCTCCTGTTGTATTTTATCCTGCTTTTATTATTCTTTTTTAACTCCCAATCTATTTCTCATATACCTCAGAACTCTGGATACCGCAAGCCCTTGGCCAGGTTGAAATGCTCCCAACAATTAGAGAAGCAATAGAAACTTTTGGCCGCGAGGGTAAATGTGCTTGGGCCGAAGCATTTTACAGAAATTTGTATGGAATCCCCCAACATTCAAACAACACGTGAGTTTTAAATTGTATCCCATTCAGATAATTTTACCGAGTGCTGACATCTGTTTCTACTTCTATAGACATTAGAGCTTGATTACATCTTTTATATCAGTATACTGTTAATTGGGACAAGTGGATATGTTACGTTTGGTAAAGACTTCCATTTCTGTTCTTGAAGGAGATGATTTTTTGACATGTGCGAGCAAATTATAGTTGCACCGGTGGCCATCAGTATGCCAAAAAAGAAGCGCAATCTTATTAGCACGGCAACAGACTAGACAACTTTCCTTTCAAAATTTCATCCACACTAATCATTATAGGTCACAGAACATCAGGTAATGCATCACCATTGCATTTCTCTCATCGTTCCGGTTCTAATTTACGTTTCTTAGAAGCCAGCCATCTCGAATTTCGATTAAACCTTCCACATATGCTCTCCCCGTTTTCGGCTTCGTGGTGTCTTATAGAGCGGCCGTTCATACGCGTCACTACACAGGCAGTCTCTTTGTCCAATGTGAAGCCGCTTCTCATCCTCCCACTTTCTCCTCTTCATACGCCTTAAAAAAGGCTCACGCAACTCCTCTGGCATCAACTACAAATACTTTTCCAGAGGACCGAATTCCGACACGAGTGCTACTCTGGGAAATATGGAAACTCATCAAGCCCGATCTCTTATTACTGATGGGTGTTACACTGTCTGCTGTTGCGGCAGCAGTCGTGAATTTAAAGACTCCAGCTGTCACAGGCAAGCTCATCAGCGTGATCTCCAAAAGCTTAACTGGGGCAGGTGCTCAACTCGCGCTTGCACAACTGCGTGAGCCGGCTTTAAGACTCTTGGCCCTATTTGGGGCTCAAGGTTTTCTGACATTTTGTCATATTTCGTTGGTATCTGTACTTGGGGAGAATATTGCAAGGCGCTTGAAGCGCCGTGTATTTACCTCGATCGTCTGCCAGGATATGGCTTTCTTCGATCGTTACAAAAGCGGTGAATTGGTGAGCCGGTTGACCACCGATGTCAATGAGTTCAAGCATACTTTCAAACAAATTATTACCCAAGGGCTCAAAGCAGTTACCCAGACGATAGGAGCCAGTGTTCAGCTCCTCCAGCTCTCCCCCTCCCTGACTTTTACATTATGCGCTACTATGCCCGTACTGTACGCGCTACTGAATGTTTACGGCGCTTATCTACGTGACCTCAGTCGGCGCGGCCGTGCCATTGATGGAATCGCAACCGGGCTAGCCAGTGAGTCGATACAAAACATCCGCACGGTGCGTGCCTTTGCTGCGGAAGAACGCGAGACCCATGCGTTTGATGCTGCGGCGAACGATGTAGCCAAGGCCAATTCCTATCTTGGCTTGCATGTAGGTCTGTTCCAGGGAATTACCAACTTTTCCATTGGATGTATGGTGCTAGTTGTTCTCTACTACGGAGGCACGCTAGTGGTTCGCAACGAGATGAGTGGTGGTGATCTCATGACTTATATGATATCCACGCAGTCGACCCAGAAATCGCTGGTTTCGCTGGGCGTTTTGTTCGGGCAAACAATCAAGGCAATGGCGGCTGCATCGCGCGTATTTGAATTTGCTAGCATGAAACCTCGGATTCCTCTGGTAGGCGGGCTCACCCCACCCGGAATGAATGGCTCGATCGAGTTTAGAGGCGTGGAGTTTACCTACCCAACCCGGCCTGATCATAAAGTTCTGGATGAATTCAACCTGAGAATACTGCCTGGACAGATGGTCGCGCTTTGCGGCGCTTCGGGTATGCTAGCTAAAATGGATGAATTGCTTATCAAAATGTATGACCTTTTTTTTTGTTTTATATCAAGGCTCTGGTAAATCCACCATTGCTGCTCTTGTCGAGCGCTTCTATGAACCGTCCACAGGGGATATTCTCATCGACGGTGTTCCACTTCGCGCACTTGACCCGTCGTGGGTACGACGTCAGATAGGCTACATCAACCAGGAGCCTGTGCTGTTTGCAACCACCCTTGCAGAGAATATTCGATATGGCCGGCCCAACGCAACGGATGAAGAGGTCAAGGAAGCAGCAAGGCGAGCCAATGCACTGGACTTCATTGAGAGCTTCCCTCAAGGATTCGACACCATGGTTGGAGAAAGGGGCGTCACCCTTAGTGGCGGCCAAAAACAGCGCATTGCAATTGCAAGGGCCATATTGAAGAATCCCAGGGTGCTTGTGTTAGATGAAGCAACAAGTGCTCTCGACACCCAGTCAGAGAAGGTAGTACAGGATGCACTCGAAGAACTTATGCGGGGACGAACGGTGCTTGTGATTGCTCACCGACTCTCGACAATTGAAGCGGCTGATATGATTGTAAATATCATCTTCCTTCGCTCCTCTGCTGCTTTGCTGACCATCATGCTCTTCTCTACTCCTAACCCTTCCCTTCCCTATAGGTCGTAATGGGCCGTGTAAAAGGCAACATTGTCGAACAGGGTAGCCATAAGCAGCTTCTTGCCAACAAGGGTGTCTACTATCACCTGTATGCGCAGGCAGCCTCGGCAGGTGGCATCATCCCGGATATTCAGGAAGAGCCCCGGAGGGAATTCATTAGTTAAATCATCTATAACTTAATTCGATTACTCCTCGGATCCCCGTGTGTATGTATAGACATTTTCCGCATCTAAACCTGTTTACCATAATTCGTCTGGAATCTATCCTCTCCCCCCTCTTCTTTCCCAGGCCACTGTTAATTTATAAAGGAATCCTTTATTCTTATATCCTTAGTTTAAAAACAATGAGTTATGGTTAGAAAAGAGAGAAATATCAGGGGAAAAAGAGACAATCCAAATGAAAGAGGAAACTTCGCAAAATAGGAAACAAAACACGAACACGAACAAGAGAAAAATATTTCAAAAGGAAAAACGAAACTAACAAATAAAGAAAAAACTAAGAAACACGCATATGTCGCACTATGTTATCATGTTTAATTTTCATCTTTAGACTCTTCCTGCTCACCCTCCGCAGCTCCAGACTCTTCCCGCTCCTTGCCTTCACCAGAATGCATGTCTGACGTCCACAAAGTGAGATTGTCGCGAAGGAGCTGCATGATAAGGGTCGAATCCTTGTACGAGTCTTCGCTCAGCGTGTCCAGCTCTGCAATTGCATCATCAAAGGCTTGTTTAGCCAGTTGGCATGCACGATCGGGAGAGTTGAAGATTTCGTAGTAGAACACCGAGAAGTTGAGAGCAAGTCCAAGGCGAATCGGGTGGGTTGGAGGGAGACTTACAATGGCGATATCGGTGGCACTCTTGTAGGCCTTCAGCGACTCATCCGCAGCATCCTTGCGTACGCTCTCAGTGGCGAACTCAGCAAGATACCGATAATAGTCGCCCTTCATTTTGTTGTAGAAGACTTTGCTCTCATCCGAAGTTGCCTTTCCGATGAGATGCTTGTCGAGAACTTCAAGGATGTCTTTACAGATACTGGCAAGTTCTGACTCGACCTTTTCAAGATATTTCTTGATCATTACAACATGCCCTTCGTTCCCTTTAGATTCCTCCTTTTGCAAAATGGATGAGATGATACGCCATGAAGCACGGCGGGCACCAATCACATTCTTGTATGCAACAGAGAGCAAGTTACGTTCCTCGACGGAAAGTTCTTGCTCATTTGCGGCAACCTTCTTCATGTAATCGACCATCTCTGCAAGAGAAGATATGGTAAGTATCTAAAAATGTCGAAGTGATTTCGCGCAAGTAAACAATGAAACGCGTCAATTCATACCCTCATATCTCTCGGATTGCTCCGCCAGCTTGGCTAGGTAGATTTGGTTTTCACGCTCCTAAAATATATAAAAATGATACGTTAAAAATCTACTCTTCAAATTCTCCAGGCTCTTCTCGGAATAATGTTTCTATTTCGCGTAAATTCAAAGATTATTCGCGTCAACTTGCTCACTCCACTTCCAAAATGACTTGTAATGGCAGAAATTTCTCAATTATTCAGTGATCTCTCCCGATCATCCGAACATTATATTTTGAAATATTCACATATCACACCCAAATCAACCATTACATTTTCCTCTTGGAATTTATAAGGGTAGCCTTTATAACTTTTACTTACAGTAGTCATTGTGCTAGGATATTGAAAGATGGATGGATGGATTGGATTCTTGATGAGATGGATGAAGTAGAGAGATATAACGCGATGGATGTGTGAAAAAAAAATTACGCAAGTGGCGAAAAAAAGGGCAGAAATCTCGAACAAAGACCAGGGTGATATAGGTTAGGTTAGTCAATGACGTAAAATTACAAAGATATTAGCACACGTAGGGAAGTGCAGTGCTGCTGCTACGAGCCTGTATCGATTTTTATTTCCATTTTTTAAGCTTCGATACCCGTATATTGACCAAAAATATGAGTCTTTAGAAATTCACACACATGTTCTTTAGGAGAATACTCTACCCTCAATATATCATTCACTGACTACTTCAAGGGCTTAGGTTGAAATTGGTAAGTGTGGCTTAGCTCGTAAGAATTGATTAATTTGAGAATTAATCAAATACTAAGTTTGATACAATTCAGGGTTTAATTCCCTTAAAAACCACACTATTACATCAAATGCCACACTATCAGCGGCGCTCCAATCTATCACCTCTCCTATTACTTGGCATTCTTCTTTTTACACTTTATCTGCTAATAAGAGTTTCGCTTCGAAATGCAAACGCGCGTACAATATCTCCACATTTGACTCAAATCAGAACTTTAGATCCACTCCCTAAAGATGGACGCTTGGTTTTTATTGGAGATGTGCATGGCTGCGTGAAAGAGCTCAATCAACTGCTTGAGAAGCTAGAGTTTAATCCTACTAGGGATAAATTGGTCCTTACAGGAGATTTAGTTTCCAAAGGGCCTGATTCTCTCGGCGTGTTATCAAGAGCGGCGGAGCTTGGCGCAATTTGCGTAAGAGGCAATAACGATGATAAAGTGATCAGATGGAAAGTATTTTTGGATGGGCTACCTGATCGGGAAATGCAGGAATACTTAGATCCAAATGATGTACCCCTTGATCTCAAGTTGAATAGTGACCATGAGTTGATTGCAAGGTATTTGATGAGGATTAATCTATATATGTTATTATCAGTTTCATATATCTCATAATGATTGGCCATTTTGCTCCTATTACACTTAGAATTATGGACGATTCTACGTTTCAGTATCTCATATCCTGCCCTCTGATCCTGGACGTGCCCTCATTTGGAATTTATGTCGTTCATGGAGGACTTATGCCAGGGATTCCTCTAAGAGATCAAGTACCATATGATGTGATGAATATGCGGAATATCAAAAAGAATGGGAAACCAACAAAGTCTAAGAACAAAGGGCGCTCTTGGTCCAAAGTTTGGAATGAAGCCCAAATAGGAAATGAAAACCCGCGCACAGTTGTATATGGACACCAGGCATCGCGAGGTTTAAATATTAAGAAGTTTTCGATTGGAATAGACACTGGATGCGTATATGGAGGAGAATTGACAGCATACGTGTTGCCAGAAAGAAAGCTTGTCAGTGTACATTGTGATAAGTACACCGATGACGATTAACTCTACTTTTGAATTCAAGTTGTTCCATTGTACATAATTGGCTTTATACACTCGCGGCTGGAAGTCTGAATAGATATTTTTTTTAATTAAATACAAACATAAACAGAGGTTATAGCAATATGAATAATGTGTGTAAATATATCAAGAATGGTGTTCGTTAATGAGGATAAGAGGTTTCGTTCTACCAGAACATGCTAGTTAGTTAAAGTCCGATTATTGCTAAGCGCACTCTCATGGACCCACCTGTGCTAAAGTTTCATGCAAATGAGCTGGTTGTTTCCCCAACGCCTTGGCACTAGGTCTCTGTGGCACCTCTTCTACAATATCGTCAGCAAACGGATCTACTCCAGCAGCCATGGATGAGGAAGCCTCACTATATGTAAAATGCCCGTTTGATTTACTGCCATTCATTACTGCTTCATGACCTCCCAACAAATCCCCTTCCACGTTGCCATGTAATTTCGTTTCCTCATCGGTTCCTCGCCAGTTAACGGTTTTAGAAGCCTTGGTTGCGTTAGCGATACAGTGCCGCTCGACCATCTCGTCGTATTGTTTAAACGCTTGTACCAATAGCTGGTTTGTTTCTAGTAATCTGCGCATCAACTCTCCGTCGTTATTGTCGGCGCTTTGTTGGATATGTCTTAATATAGTCGCTTGACTATCACGACACTTTGTGCGGAATTCCTGGATGATATCATGCTGTTCTGGGTTGACAGATTCAGGATTTGTGAACGAGAGTGTTTCAGTCAAAAGTTGGCTGTTGCTCTTCGCAATTGTAATATCATTTTCAATCTATAACCGTGTTAAGATATTGGTCGGCTTGAAAATCTTCATATTCATCGAGTTAACTCACCGTCTCAGCTGTAATAGCACTCAGCACTTCCCTTTCCATCCTCTCGTCCAACTGTGGTATCTGCGAAGTTGCGAAACTAAAATTCTATCATCAAACCTTAAAGTTAGCGCTTGCCTATCTTGATATACTTTCCTCTGACACCCACATTATTATTGCCCTCTCCTGGACTTCGTTTATTTCCTCCGCTCAGCTCATCGCACAATTTTCCGACGGACTTCAGCTCGTTGACACCATTAAAGATATTCTTGCAGTGATATAACAGACTCAATATTCGCTGTCGCCCTAGATCTGAAGTTGACTATTAAAAAAAAATTAGCAACCATAATTTTAATTGAAATATCAAATATATACTCGTGAATAATAACACTGTTTTAAATCCTCAAGAAAATGGGGCCTCGCCATCTGATCTACATTTTTGTAAATTAAATCCGATTGAGTAAAGCCGCTCCTGACCAGAGTTTAAATTAGAATGACAAACCATGAAATCGCTTTCCGCAGTTCTCCACTAAACATTGCATAACCTGAGAGCATCATTGGTTAGATACTTAACATTTCAAAGAATCTTAACACTTGATCCTTACAGTTATACTTAAAATGGTTGTTTTCCCATCTCCGGCCTTCAGCCGTCTCCGCAGTGCCTTGGCCGCCTCGCGTGCCCCTTCTGGCTGCCGATTTACCTCCTCAACGGTTGTAAATAGAACTTGCCAGTTTTCTGTATCCTGGCTAGGATGCGTTAGAAAATCAATGTTTTCAGTGATGGTTGTTCGCGCTGGCGGTTTACTTATAGAAAAGATTTTCATCATTCTTTGGATATCTAAGGTTGTATTAGACATTCAAGAGATATATGTCCCATATAAAGTCACGTGATCATTGTCGAAAGAATTTTGTTCTATAGAATAACCCTCTCAGATGTTGGAGTGCTGTGGCGCAGTTAATTTGTCCTGTCGTGATAGTCTTAGAATAATCTTCGCATCGGTTTTCTTTCCTCCTCTCTCTTTTTAACGCTACCGCCCAGTGTTCTGTGTGCTTGCATAGCGATTGAAAGGTACGAACGCATCCATCCATCTGTCTACTTTATACAAACATCCATCGGATACGATTTTTGCTTGTTTTTGTGTACCCTCATTAACATAAGCTTTTGTTAAATCTTATTAGCTGCTAATCGATCAGCATGGTCCGCATCTCTGTCTTGGTATGTTTCATACTCTTCGATGAATTTCCGCTTCTATTATAAAATCATCATAATGCAATCTTAATTTACTAAATTGCATCACTTCTGATTTTTCATCATTAGAACGACTGCCTTAATAGTATGGTCAATGCCGAACGCCGTGGCAAGCGCCAGGTGTTGGTTCGTCCCTCCTCCAAGGTTGTAGTCAAATTCCTTACGGTCATGCAAAAGCATGGTATGTAGCTTGGGATAGATCCTTATTTTACACTCTGATTACACTGCTCTTTTACGCTTAATATAATCCTATATAATTCGATTAATTGACCTGTCTATTTCTAAATCTATAGGATATATTGGTGAGTTTGAGGAAATTGATGATCACCGCTCCGGCAAGATTGTCATCCAGTTGAATGGTCGTCTTAATAAGTGCGGTGTTATTTCTCCCCGTTTCGACATTAAGGTCAATGAGATTGAGAAATGGGTGAATAATCTGCTTCCATCAAGGCAGTTCGGTTACCTTGTATTCACCACCTCTTATGGTATTATGGACCACGAGGAGGCTCGTCGCAAGCACACTGGTGGGAAGATTTTGGGATACTTCTACTAAATATATATCTCTTGCAATTTTTGTAATAATAAAAAAAAAACATATCAAAAAATCTGTGAATATGGTTGCTAAATAGTGTGTAGGGCTTCATACGTAAATATATAGCAAACAAAAAAGCCAGAAAAATAGTGTATATCTACCCGAACTTTGACCAACATCCACCTGATTGATTGTACTTTGAAGCACGGTGGCTATATGGTTCTACCCATTAATACTATTTTGTAGATAACATTCGAAATACACTATGCTACTGAAAACGCAAATGAATTGCTAAATTTCTTGGGACTGTTTTTTATGAAATTGGAAATCTGAGTAAGATTCATCTAACTTTCATCTGAGATACGAGAAAATCTTTTGATCGTACGTTTAAAAAAATATCTGATAGTCCCAGAAAATAAAAAATAATAATTACCTTTAAGTTCCTACATGCACAGTCATTGGTCCACTATATGGATGTCAGAAGTATAATTAATTCATGACCATAATGTCTCTTGACCATATATCATGGCTCTATATCTTCCAGGCCTCAAGGTTTTGATTATAATATATGCCAAAGGAATGAAACATTACTCTAATAATGATTTATGTGTTTTAGCATGTCTTCCCATCGTATTTATGAGTTCAGCTCGGCGCTTTTTATATCTCATCTTTTCCCGGAGACACTTCTTCCAACATCACTATATGGATTCGCGCTTACATTGTGTACAATTATAACTAGCAAATGGATCGGGAAATACATTGACGGTAAACCACGGCTAAATGGTAATATTGGATACATTTCTTGTTGTTTATACATCCATCTTCTTAAGCTTTGTTGCCGTTATAAGTTGTTAGAACATGCTGCCTACTGCAAGAATTTTCCAAGGTCATTAGCTGCCTATTATTTGCTCTCCTCTTTTCACCATTCGCCCGGAATTCTTCATTCCTGACTCATTTCATCTTTCTTGTTATTTTGTTACTTGGATGCGCGATGCGCACTTCGTTCACAGGAATGTCGATAGCGATTGATAAAGACTGGGTGGTTGTCATAACCAACTCAACAACAGTTCCAGATAACACATTAATTGTCAACGCAAAAATGCGAAGAATAGATTTACTGGGGAAGTCTTTGGTGCCTTTTGTCATTGCTGGATTATCCGCCCTAGGAAAAACGATAGTGCTATCATTACCAATATTAATTATTTGGTGTCTTGCTACTATATGGATAGAATGGGTGGCAACTAGGAAACTTTATGAATATTTTCCTGCCCTTGCAATTGCTAAAAGTAAGCAGGCATCGAAGGATATAGGAGCCAATGGGATTGAATCAAGTATAGAACAAAGTGAGGCGGCGATAGATGAAGATATTCCGTTATTCTACGGGCAGGTAGACGCAATCGAGACGGAAGATAGCAACAAATGTCATGATCGTGCTGGAAATTGGTGGGACAATACACTTCGTGATTGGACAATGTTTTATAGCCATCCTGTATTCCTTAGCTCTGTCTCGCTCTCCATGATCTATGTCAATACACTCACACTCAATGGCCCACTCATTACTTTTCTTAAGTATCACGACGTTACTGATCCAACTATTGCTCTAGTGCGTGGATTTTCCGTGCTTGTCGGGGTTCTTGCCACCTATTTAATGCCCATCGGAGTCAAATATTTGGGTTTACTGGAAACAGGAATATCGAGCTTATTGCTGGAGTTCACCGCGCTATTTTCTGTCCTCCTATATCTTAGTTTCGCTTCATTAGAATTAAACAATTCCACCAACTCTACCGTCTTCTTCGCTGGCCTAATTATCTCACGTCTCGGCTATTGGAGTTTCGAGCTTGTGCAGTTGCGGGTTCTGCAAGAACTTGTGCCAAACTACCTCGTAGGTCTCTTCAGTGGTCAACAGGCTATTCTTTGTGGATTTTTTGAGCTTATTCACTATGGGTTAACCATTATCTGGAAAAATCCAAAGACCTTCGTCATACCAGCAATTACTGGAGTTTCAGCAGTTGCTGTTTCTTGCATAGTGTATACCATATTTTTTAAACGCTACAAGAAGACGTTTCCTGTATAAGGAAAATTAAAAACATTTTGGAACCTTTATATTAGGGCATTATTTCAAATGTCTCGATGCTTAAAATTCTTAAAGCAATACTAGGTGTAGTTCCTTGAACAAAGGAAATAGTCATATTCAGTGGGCAGAAAAATATTGTATAATAGTTAAATGTAAAATAATTGTTATCAAAAAACTTGAGTGGACGCTATGGGGATTGAACCCATGGCCTTTCGCATGCAAAGCGAATGTGATACCACTACACCAAGCGCCCTCTACGTTTAATGCTACAAGCAAATCGGTTTTTGGTACGAGCAAGTCACTTTGACAGTCACAAGGTATTCGAGAGCTCCACGTGGCGCACTCTCGAAGGCGGTCCGGTCGCGTCACCCAACTGGTCAACTCCAGATGTACTGTCTTTACCCTTGTACAAATGCCCTTTAATTACGAGACAAGGTCGACAATTTGAGGAGCCGAAACCGCCAACACCGCCGTATCTACTAAATGATATTCTAACCTTCCTCATCAATGGAGGAAGGATAGAATGTAGATCACTCCGGCGACAAGCCTTTTTGGAGCGGAACATGCCGATACAATCGGAAATGGAGCGCAGATA
>NW_027192210.1:141137-165824 GCF_041956535.1 Calcarisporiella thermophila
TCCTTTTTAGTAATAAAATGACTTGACAGTTCTCCGAAATAAGGAATACATGTACGTAATGGTAGAGCGTGTGAATAACATCCTATTTTTCAAGGACGGTATTATACAAGAAAGAAAGGAATATAAACAAACAAAAAAAAAGGAAAAATTGGAATGCGGGTGGTAGGGTATTTGGCAAGGTCGTATTGGAGCTAAGTGTTTTGGTTGAAGGATATTTCGTCTCCTTGGCATGACCGGGGAGCGAAGTCCGAGAAGTCAAAAGAAAATTTTACATGAATATTATGTTGAATTTGCGGTGCTCAAAACTGACGACAGCTTAGAGCTTAGGGCGTTTGGTGTAGTGGTATCACATCTGCTTTGCAATCAACGCAAACTTGCAGAAGGCCGTGGGTTCAATCCCCACAGCGTCCATAGGTTCTCTTTTACACTTTTCATTGTAGATCTTATTTTGGTGCATTGAGATATAGACGCTGATCAGTAATTTTGTGGAAACTAAGCTATTTACTGCTTTTATCTTTCTATCGAAATAATAGCGCGCAACAAAATAAAAGATTACTAAAAAGGCAACTAGAGTGTAGTCTGCAAAGAATTATAATATCCAAATAATAGTCTGTCTCTATAAAGGATAGAAAAGCATAGTTCACGTAGATACGGGAGTGAAGTAGCTAACTACGTTTTCTTGGAAATGTGCTAATCTATCCTTCAACACTACCCCTAATTAACTTTATTGTTATGTTCTGGCTTTACCATGTTTCTGTTAATGTTTTTTAAAAATCTTAACCTATATTCTCTTCTTTATCGTGTAGCTATTTCACCTTTATCTTTATTTATTTATTCCAATATTTCATAAAAGTCAGAACTCTACCTAATTCTCGGCAAGTTACATATTGAGAAGACTACTTTTCAATAATATACTTTCTTGTATTGAAAAGCAATCGAAATTATTTAAACGCTTAAAGGAGTAGGTTTTTTTATGATAATTAATATTGACGAACATTCAACTAAAATAATAATTAAACAGTTTTTTATTGAATATAAAAGAGTTATGGACGCTGTGGGGATTGAACCCACGGCCTTCTGCAAGTTTGCGTTGATTGCAAAGCAGATGTGATACCACTACACCAAACGCCCTTAACTCTAAGCTGTCGTTGGTTTTGAGCACCGCAAATTCAACATAATATTCATGTAAAATTTTCTTTTGGCTTATCGGATTCCGCCGCGGGGGAGGGTTAGTTTAGTGGACTATTCCTGGGATGCCGATGAGAACGGCGTGGGTTCGAATCCCACTTCCCCCACCAGCACTTACTCTTAGTTTGTGGCTGCTATCCACTTGATCAGAAGCTGAGTCTTGGTTATTGAAAAGACCGCCCTTACGATAAGTACAAAAGATTACATCGGTTTCACGTACATGCTATACACGACAACTGCAATACACGCATATCGATTGAACGCCTATCTACCAAGGACCTATATCTTGTTATGTTAAGTCCATTGACATTAACTTCATGTAATATATGGAAATTAAATAAAAGTTTCCATTGATTGATCAAAAAAAAAAAATTATCGGATTCCGCCGCGTCGCCGTCTTACTCACGTCAGTGTGGCATTGGACGGAAAGGTGTATCAACACCATCTCAGGCCCCCTAAACACTCAGGTGCTGAGCCCCAGGAACCTCGTACTTGGCGACCTACCAGAAGCCCCGAGGACAGTAAGACACGCGGCTCAAATCATCTTCGATTCGGTGTTATGGCAAATCCATCGGGACCGAATCGCCTACCATTTCGAATGCACTCGAGCATCACTCGAGACAATCATCCTCCGTGCCAAAATGGACATCGAGGAGGCTATCGGAGGTGAACTGATAAAGGCACGAAAAAGACGAGAGATGGAGTTATTCCGAAGAAGGTGGTGCAGTCAGGGAGCGGTAATAGAAAGTTCGGATAGAGCAAGACTAAAACTGGAGTGACGAAGCAACCCTTCCTCTCTCCCAATCCGCTCTTTCCTTCCTCCCCTCCTCTTTACTTCATACCTTTCACCAAATACCCGATCACTATATACATCTAATCTACCTTTTATTCCCATACTCCATGTTTATCACCTTCTCTATGTTCTTATCCCCTTGCGTTTCTTTGCTTTCTTCTCTTCTCTCCCTTTCTGGGCTAACATAAATTGTCAAAATCCAAGTTCCACCTTGCCATCTAACTATATCCCCACCCCTTTATTCCCTCCTTTCTTTTTTTCATTGTAATCATTAAACTCTTGTAAGCTACGGAAACTAATAAAAGTCTCCGTTGATTGATCAAAAAAAAAAATCCGCCGCGTTGCATTCATCGTCCTCAAATAGTTTAGTGGTTCAGGACTCCAGAGCCAAATTACTAAATTGTGAGCTCGATTCCCGCAGGCGACACCCGCTCGAGATAGTTTGCTTGGCTTTCCTCGGGCATCAATTGCTATCAATAATACAGCAACAGGCAAGTAATATCAAGCAGCTACAAAAAGGTAGCAAAAATACTTTGGAGATACCCAAATATAAAAATGAGTGGCCAGCGGCAGTGCCTGGGTGATTTTATACGGCATACATTTGGCGTGAGCTTCGGGAACATGCCAAAAATGCAAGTGTATCGGTAGGGGTAAAACAGGACATGAATAACTACTAAACAATATCCTACTTAGACATTCTCCCATTTCTTAATAATCCTAAATGCTGGGTATTTCTGCCGAGAATTATCGTGTTATATAGATAGTTTATATAAATGTCGATATTTATTAAATACGCCTTGAATTACTAATCAATATTAATAATTAGTATCTACCCACAGTTTTCGTGATTGCTTACAACCTCTTCCAGAGTACCGGTATAATTTTCACTATTCTTTATTTTTCAGGCATAATATGTCATATAATGCTAATACTCTAGGGTATATTCCATGCTAAGATTTTCCGGATTATTACTGAGACGGTTTCCGAATTGACCTCTGGAAATCTTTGTACCACATAGATATGTATTTCATGTGCAATTTAGTAATTTTCCAATTCAACTTTTCTATCCGTTTTTCGACCTCTATTCAGAAATAAGATGTCGTCTAATGAACGCCTTCAGCAACTCTATTCTCATTTGTCCCCATCTTATAGTCTCGGCTTAAGCATACAGCCGGCAAAGGAGATATCTCCCGAATTAAAAGAACGCGTTTTGAATGAAGAAAATCATCGTCGGCTCGAAGGTAAAGTCTGCATTGTGACAGGCGCAGGGTCTGCAATGGGTATTGGGTAAGGAAAATATGTAACAGGAGGAATACAATCAAATAAAAAATATTTATTTCTTCTTGGTGATTTAGTCGAAGTGCTGCTTTTACGTTTGCTAAAGATGGTAAATATTGGCATCTGTGTGAATAATTATTTCGTTTCTTAAAATATTTTCTTAGGAGCTGCGGTCATCTATGTGACTGATATATATGGTGAACGATTGCCCAAGTTGGTGGAGGACATTAAAAGCAAATACCCGCAGATAAAATGCATCGCGCGGATTCTTGATGCAACCGACGAGGCTTCTGTCGCTGCAATCACAAAAGATGCTGTCAAAGAACATGGCAGACTGGACGTGTTCTTTGCAAGCGCAGGATCTTCAGAATACTCGGGAACTGTGAATTCAAAAGAATTTATGGAATCGATTCGGGTAATACTCAATTGCTTAATCCTAATTGAGCTTTCCCTTGTGATTTTCTGACACTTACTTTTACATTTAGCTAAATGCTCTTAGGTGAAATTTATTACTGAAGAAGTGCATTTTCCCTCAGCTTTCTAAATCTTGCGTTGTCCTATTAGCGCCTTTTTAGCCATTAAACATGCTGGGGAAGCGATGAAGGTGACGGGAGGTAGTAAAAAGGAATCAGGAGGGTCCATCATCCTAACCTCCTCTGGTATACATTTTCTTTGCTTCGCAAATCGTATGAGAATGCTAAGATTTGAATCTTGTTCGATAGTAGCCGGAGTGCGGTCCGGGGCTGGCCCCATCCACTATTCTGCGGCCAAAGCTGCGTAAATAACCTTGGTCAACCAATTTCTCATGGTCGGCATCCTTTTTTAACCTTAAACCTTAACTTTTCTTAGAGTTATTAATCTTGCGATGACCGGAGCGACCTCCTTGGCTAATACGAATATCCGTGTCAATGCTATTTGCCCAGTAAGTGATATACCAGTTTATTGAGAACTATGGCATAGACTATTGCCTTCCCCTCAAATTATAGGGATTAATTGAAACTGACATGACAAAAGAATTCTTCGATTTGGCACGTAAGAAAAACGTGGCAGACAAGATCGGTCAGCTCAACCCGCTTGGAAGATATGGAATTGCAACCGAGATAGCAAATGTAGCATCGTTTCTCGCAAGCGACGAATCCAGCTATATCAATGGTCAAGCCATCCGAGCTTGTGGAGGTCTGAGTGCCTCTCTTCCAATTGTGCCTGGAAGATGGCAGTGAAGTGTTGTATATTGGATCCTCTGTCAATGAAGTTTGCGCCTTTTTTTTTATCCTTACTTTTAAGTAAATATGTCTATCAATTGCATTTATTTTGGTATCTTGAACGGCAAAATAACGTTTTCCAAAGAGTAGGAGATTGGGTTTGCTATTTTGTAGATTAAAACAGAGCAGTGCTGATGAGGATTCTACGGAAGAAAGTTTTTGTTAATTACAGCACTATTGCTCAGTGTTTGTATTCCCATTTTCCCATAAGATCCTCCATTACCAGCACTCAACCATAGTTTAGGAGATATGTGTAATGCTGCTCTCTCCTATTTTAAAATTCCGTTTTCCCAGGATATGCAAATAAGCCACTCATTCAGACTTAATTTTTTCAGACGACTGTCTCGCCGATTTCTTCCTATATCTCCTCATTATTTGCTTTGCTATTTTATTCTTGAAGTGAGCCGTGAATTCAACCATGACAGGTATTCGAATTCTTTGTGCAGTGAAACGCGTTGTAGATTTTGCCGTGAAAGTGCGTGTCAATGCGGCTCAAACTGCAGTGGAGACGCAAAATGTAAAACATAGCATGAATCCATTCGACGAGATTGCAGTAGAGGAAGGTAAAAATGCATATAATTAACCTTTCTCCCATCTATGGTTTTTATGATAATCCTACCATCATTGCAGCTATCCGTCTCAAGGAGCGGCTCAAGGATAAGGTCTCCGAAATCGTGGCTGTTTCATGTGGCCCCAGCAAATCTCAGGAGACTCTCCGAACCGCCCTTGCTATGGGAGCTGACCGTGCTGTACACGTCGAGGTGCCCGAGGGAACAGATCTACAGCCCTTGAGCGTGGCAAAATTATTGAAGGCTATTGTCGAGAAGGAGAAACCAGACCTGGTTATTTTAGGAAAGCAGGCCATTGACGACGATGCTAATCAGACGGGACAGATGCTTGCTGGTTTGTTGAACTGGCCTCAGGTGGGTATATACACTTAACCACCAACAGAGTATTGAATACTTACCCCATCTCGAATACAGGCGACCTTTGCATCTAAGGTGGAGCTGAACAACCAGGCTCTCAAAGTGACACGTGAAATTGATGGCGGGCTTGAAACCATCAGCTCTAACCTCCCTGCCATCATCACCACCGACTTGCGGTAGGCTCTCTATCCACGGATATTCTTACCCATGTTTTATACTCTCTTACTAATGGCAATGTCATTCCAGTTTGAACGAGCCACGTTATGCATCGCTCCCCAACATCATGAAGGCCAAGAAGAAACCGCTCTCTAAACTAACCCCCTCCGAACTCAATATTGATATCTCTCCCCGCATCGAGACGCTGAAGGTTACTGAGCCACCCAAGCGTAGTGGAGGCAAAAAGGTCGAGACGGTAGATGAGCTTATAGATAAGCTGAAGAATGAAGCTGGGGTCCTGGTAAGTCAATAGAGTTTCCAAGCATTTACAGCTTACTGGCTTATATGTGTTATTCTTCCTTTTAGTAAATTTTAATTTCATAGACAAAAAGCTTTGTGAATTTATAATTCTTCGGATGTAAGGAAATAAATCTTATTTGGGTCAGCCTTTCTCCTACACTAAACTTCGTTTATTCTGGAAACAGCCAAACGCGATTTAAGAAATAGGAATAAATTAGCAGTTTATACCTTGAATACACTTTTTTTCGCATAAAATTAATATAATAAATGTTTGCAAGAAAGTGGAAAAAGGAACAAAAAATGACTCAGCCATATTAAATGTGTTGCCACTCTTTGGACAGGAGACTTACTACAAGTTGGCTCCACTCTCCTGATCTTTTTTAAGCTTTTGAATCGTCTCGAGCGACTGCGAGATATGCCCTAAATTGTTTAAAAACAGTTGAAGCAATCTAAGGAACTATATGTAAAAATAAAACCGGTGAAAATTTACCGTTAATATTCATCATACTGTTGAAGTAGCCCCGTACAATGCCATCGGGGCCAATAATGTAGGTTGCCCTGCCTGGGATCATGCCAAGTGTCTTGGGGACCTGGAAAGCCTTGCGTGCTTCACCTTTGGGATCAGAGAGCAGCACGAAAGGTAGCTTGCGATTGGATGCAAATGACTTGTGGGATTCCCAACTGTCAGATGAGATCCCAATAACTTCGGCACCATTTTGCTGGAAAACCTATAATATAAAGAAAAGTATAAATGCCATCAATAATGGGCAGCGATCAGTGGAGAGATTTTGTGGTGATTTACCTCATAGCTGTCCCGAAAAGCACAGGCCTGTGCAGTACATCCAGGGGTTTCATCTTTGGGGTAGAAGTACACAACCAAAGCCTTTCCGGCAAAATCATCGATCAGGGTCACTTCTTTGCCATCTTGATTCATGAGCTTGAGTCCTGTAGGAGCAGGTTTATTATCGAGAGCATGCGACATTTTTGCTGCGATTTGTAATGTACAGGCGATGGAGACAAGGTGTTGAGCTAAACGTAGAGAACGTGAAAATAAGACATATCTCGGATGAATTTTCAATTTATATCACAAATAAGGTTTACATGATTGCATAATTGACATGGATTCTGATTCAACATATTAGGATAACTAATAGATTCGGATTGAACCCCCTAATTCTATTGATCTTTTGGATTTTCTATGTGAAACACAAGAGTATGTTTGAACGACTAAGGCCCTTTGCACGAACTCGGCGGCGATTATGCGCCCGTTTTGTATACCTGTTCGTCATCGGGCTCCTCATCGTCAAATTCACCCTCCACCGATTCTCATCGACGGTCTCGAAGAAGGATGAGGAAGAATGGTATGAGAAAGTGCTAGAGCCTTTCAAGGGACAGCGGTTACAAAAGGTGCTACGCACCAAGACATGGGATGACATGGATGTGGATCGCATAAAAGCTGAGCCAAAATGTGAGCAGTATAATGCGTTTGCACCTAAAAATAAACATGGTCTAACCTTCCCCTACTTGGCAAGTGTATTTTCCACCTTTTTGTGATCGCTCTAATTGCAGCAAACCTCTCCCATCCTTCCTTATCGCCGGAACACAGCACTCAGGCGCCTCCCGCTTGTTTGCCTTTCTAAGCCAACATCCTTCCATCTTTGCCATTCCACGCGGAAACATACACACAGCACGATTAATAAATAAAGGGCTAGAAGGATATCTCGAAAGTCTCGAGGAATTATTAAGCATAAAGAATTCGACCGCAATTAAAGGGGAGAGCGGTGTCACTGGTATGAATGCTGACCTGTGCTTATACGGGGGAAGTTGTATACAGAAAATAATAGAGACTTTCCCTGACGTTAAGGTAGCACTGAAAGGATCATTTCATAAAACATTTAGCATAGTTGGAAAATGGATTCAATCCTATATATTTGTTTTTCTTAGCTTATACTCATATTACGAGACCCTATTGATAGAGCTTTTGCACACTATAAAAACATGCGCTCAAACAATATTCCGTTTGAAACGCTGGTTGAGGAGGAGCTTGATATTCTTCGACGATGTAGCCATCGAAGGTAGGTTTAATACACCATGATCAACAGTCCTTCTCCTTTAATATATCTTGTACATTTAAAGTGCCCATGGAGGATGGACTAGTTTTCTCAACTGTCACAAAGCATCTCAAGTACAGACTTCGTGGCGCTTACACATACCACTTGATAATTCTCCAGATGGTAAGTTTCATTTTCCGCTAATAGAAAACACTTCTAAGCACTTACTTATGACCGCTTAGCACTCGAGACGCCAGGGCTAATGGATATGCTATCGCGTGGCATGTACGCTAATCAGTTTTCATCATTTCTGGATCAGTTTACTTCTGCACAATTGCTCGTTCTACGCTACGAGGATTTTTCTGAAGATACCCGCCTCCAGTTTCGACGGATCGGAAATTTCCTGGGCATTGACCCGACTTGGTTCTATTCACGAATTTCGCAACCGATGTTCGATGAGGTTGAGGTTGAAACTGAAAATTCTGGCTCGAAGGCAGTGAGTGACAAGACAGTGAAGCATCCTATATTCGAGCGTCACCAAAGCTTGGATTTGGGGATTCGTTACAGGCTGCAGCACGTTTTTCAAGAATTGAACCGGCAGATGGTGGAGGCCTTTAAGGAGGGTAAGCAGGATTTCGCTGGATGGGACTATGATATTGATCGAGGATAGATTTATCTTATTGTACTATATTCATTAACATTGTATCCTTATACAAATTTATAAACTTTTCTGAAACTCGTCTGATTTCGAATTGTACGTATAGTTTCACATGCCGTGGAATAGAGTGTTATTAGAAAAATCTTCGTGTTCGATACTTCATTTCTAAGACTTAACTTACTAACTTATCGTTGAGGATGGTCGAGCTTCCAAAATTCAAGACACTTAGTCTGACACTCTCTAAGAATGTTCTCACACTCCGGTTCAGTCGCCCCGAGCGGTACAATTCTTTGACCCCACAGGCATACCGGGATTGGCGAGATGCAATTCAATTCGCCACCCATTGCGAAGACGCAAAGGTTACCGTGATGACGGGTGAAGGAAAATATTATTCCTCTGGACAGGAGCTTTCCCCTAGTACAGTAGATTCAGACCCTGATTTCAACTTGGACAAAAACATGTCGGTTACTAAAGAGCTGATAACTCTGCTCATCCACTTCCCGAAAATTTTGATGGCTGCAGTGAATGGTAAAGGGTTTAATTATTGAACAAACGGCCATATGGATATTAATGGAGTATTGTGAGAGTAGGGCCTGCCATTGGTTTCGCGGTGACTACCCTGGCGCTTTGCGATGTGGTATATTCAGTCCCACATGCGACTTTCCAGACTCCTTTTATGCAGCTTGGTAAGTCGGGTTTTAGATATTCCGTAACTCTCGGGGGGGAATTCATTTGGATTTTCGTTTTTTTTATTTCTCTAGCATTCTGCGCCGAAGGGTGCTCTTCTTATATATTTCCGCGTATAATGGGACCTGCTCGCGCTAATGAAATGCTGGTAAATTGAGGGAGTTTACCATTATTTACCATTCGTTTATCTCACGATTGACTCTTTGTCCAGCTCTTGGGCCGCAAGTTCAGTGCAGAGGAATATGAACGAGCCGGAATGTTGACGCGAATTCTACCTGCAGAAAATTTCATGGAACAGGTGCTTCGGATTGCGGAAGAAGCTGCGCTCCTACCACCAAACGCGGTGCTCCAGACAAAAGAGTTGATACGCGTCATTGATCGCGAGGAACTGGACAGAGTGAATGATAGGGAAATGACATTATTGAAAGAAAGGTACATTGAATTCTGTCCCTTCCAAAGATAGATTCATTGAGGATTGACAATCTATCGGACTGCACAATTAGGTTCTTATCGGAGGAGTCAATGGAGGCTATTATTAAGTTTATGAGTAAGTGCTCATCTAAAATGCAGCATGCTTATATTGAGATTAAAATATCCTAATCTATTGCTTTGTGTAGCTGAGCGTTCCAACAAAAAGTCAAAATCGAGTAAATTGTGAAAATTGTATTTTATTTCTCTAAGTTTAATGCAGAGTAAATCTATGTTCAGAACATTTTCAATTTGAAAAGCTTGCTTTGAAAAGACGAGAATAAACAGGAAGACTTCTTTTGTCAAAACCCAGAAATATAAAGGACATTCAGGCCTTAAGTTGATGCACCATATGCACACAAAGTGGTAGTAGCCATCAGCTCAAGACTGAAAATGACAAGCGGTAGAGGTGAGTAGCTTTTTCATTTAAAAAGGTATTATTTACACACCCATTGGAGCTAGGAAAGAAAATCTTCTTGCAATTAAATGAAAAGTGTCTATAACAAGTTGTATTTGACAAAGTCACGGATCGTATTACACTTTGTTTTCTTCTCCATTCCCTCCCCAACCAAATAACTCGCTTATCTTTCTATCTCAAACCTACGGAATGGCGGGGCCAGAGAATATAGAGTGAATTGTGCTCTATATATGAGAAGTGTGGCGAAAGGTATCAGGAGGGGGGCGGAAGAGTGTGGGAGAGATGGTAATTAGTGGAATCAGGTATAACGATTTGATACAATCCATTTGCTCTCGCTATAGCTCTGCTTAATCAGAAATGTGTCAATTTGGTGCTATATCTCATACTCGATCGAAAAATTCTGACTATAATTTATTAATAGGATTGGTCCTAACGGGAAGAAATGGGCGAAGGGCAACAGGAACTCAAGCTTGCCACGAATTTTGCACAGAATGTATAGGCCGTCGGCCAGTTCCTTATCCGTGTATGATGTTGGGCATTTGACATTTGGCCTTAGGTATTCAATCCAATTTCACGTGGAAATGTTTAACCCAGAAAGAACGCGGTAATCTTGACAGAGCTTGTCTCATCAAGACCGGTACTATCTAACTAATTGAAAAAAAGCCCATAACAGATACAGGGAATGCCGATAAAGGGGAGAGATACCCCTGAAAAAAAGATGCGCTTTTAATGTCTTATTCACTTGAAGATTAATATTCTCCATCCAGGCCATACAATTTCTCCCACTAAGTTTCAATCCGTCCCGATCTTAACAATATATCCTGTAAAGTTTTCCTGGCCACCTCTACCAAAACCCCATCCTAAACCAGATGACGATTCCGCTAAGAATTATGCTCTTCACGACGCTAATGAAGAATAATCCCTTTGATAATATCTTGGGTATTGTCTGTAAGTGATTTTGCTAATTGCGTGTACTGTTAACCGCCCGGGCCCCCGTATTATGTTCATCAGCTATATGAACTTCCAGGGTCCCATTGGGGAAACCATTCCTTATGGAAATGGGCTCTATTGATAAATCATCGCTGCGTATAAGGGAACTGAGAATATTTCAAGAGTTGGCCAGGAATGGCCGCTAATCTTGCACGATATGAAAACAAATTTCAAAGTCAACCTTGACGGTGTCCATCCGAACGATCTAATCCATCACCCCAATTATTCCGAGTTTATCTCACTTCACCCTATACATCTTTATCTTTCCGTCAATAAATTTCTCGCTCATCTCATGTGAAATCAAACCATCCTGTTTCTCCTTCAGATTATGTACACTTGCGTATATTGCCTCTACCACGTCTAGATCTTTTCTTTTTTCGAGCTTGGTCTTCAGAAGTAAGCCCAGCTTTGCACATGGATATATTTCCAGAGGATGAAAAATGGGCATGTTTTAATATAGAAGGGTTCACACCATCCTCCGTGAAAAAAAAAACCCTAACTTTTACCTCTCACACCCCATACCCGACATTTCTGGGTATTGACAATATTTTTCAAAAAAGATTCTGAGCTCTTTGCTTAGTCCAAATAGCCCGCACTCTACTATTTCTACATCGAGCAAGGGTATATCTAAGACACATATGCCATATCGGTCAACACAAGGTCGTGTATACTATCCTCAACCCAATTTCCCTCTCTGCACAATGGATTAATCACATGGTGGTGAATGGCTCTAAATCATAATGCCATCCACCATGACCGTTCACTCAATCTATTTTGCCTTCATTTTTGGACCTGTTTATAAATGATTTATAATGTGGAACACCAATCTATTTTCAAACGATGATGGTCACTGAATGTCACGTTGACTCGGAAAAAATAGTAACTGAAAATTTTTATGGGGGAGATTAAGTCAGAAATTCTCGTTTGTCATTTATTCTATTTTGGAAATAAGCCGAAGATTTCCTGATAACATCACTTTTAAGTAGAACTTGGCTTGTCATTATTTTTTTTTTCTTGGTTTTCTCCAAGAGCTTTTTCTTCAAACCTGCTTTCTCATCATTCCTCCTTGATTTCTCCTAATTCATTAGCCCAAATAACTTTTCACCACCGCCCACTTCTCTACTTGAGCCTCGCAGCAAACAGTGTCTTGTAACTAATTATATTCACTTGTAATGGTCGCAAGCATACTCCTTGCTTACAGTACACGCATATATTGAGCTAATCACCTCCACATTTTCAACCCATTGTTTATTTATACCACGTCTCTTCTAGAATTGCGCGATTAATACCATGTTGGCAGTCTCTAGCGTGACTGAACTACCAAAATCACCACGGCCACCAGCACCTATTAACTCTACCATTTGCCACGCTGCCCTGCGATGTAATCCCATGTCCCCCAGCCACCACCAACACGCTAATACTATCCATCATCCAGCCAACTCAATCTCCACTTTGTTACAGCGATCATCCCCTTCTGCACCCTTGAATAAGCCATCGGTTAGTGTTGAAAGGCGTAATGAGAGCTGTAAAGTAGAAGTGAACAAAGGAAATGAGAAGATAGAGGGAAATCAAACGAACGTGGTGGGGTGCTTGCGACTATTCCCTGCGCAAGAATGCTTCCTCCCTCAAACCAATGTGTCCTCGTCTCCCACACTTCAAAAGATACCTCTTGCTTCTATCCCAGATTCATATGCTCCTCCCCTTCCTCAGCCTCCCCAGAATTCATTTTATTATCCTGAGCGCTCCGATATTTCCCTGAACGATAACTATGACCAGACAGCCTTATCCAATATATTCTACAACACTTGCTCTCCGCGGGACCTCCTCGGCCACACTTTACATCCTGAGTTTGTTCAAAAATACGAACTCGGTCAAGAGCTTGGAAGTGGCGGATTCGGTTTTGTGCTTGCCGCGCGCCGCATTTCTGACTCTTGTGAGGTGGCTGTCAAGTTCATCACGCGCGACCGCGTCCCTTCGCGAAATTGGATTTGGGACCCAACCCTGTGTGTCGAAGTGCCCATCGAAATTTTTGTGCTGCAACGAGTCGAGCACCCTGCGATCGTCAAATACCTAGATTCCTACTGGGACGATCGCTTTTTTTACCTGGTAATGGAGTTGCATGGAAAGACATGGTCTTCTCCGCATTCGGGCACGCTCGAAAGCCGATCGTATGGTAATGATGCCGTACCCACTGAAGAGGTACAGCCTGTATTCATGGAACGACGTGGCTCATGTGATCTTTTTGAATGCATCGAGCAACACCGCCATTTTCCTGAGCACCAGGCACGTCATATCTTTCGCCAGATCGTAGAGTGCGTGGCCTACCTCGATAGTGTGGGGGTGTGTCACCGAGATCTCAAGGATGAAAATATCGTCATCGACGCTGCGCTACGGGTCAAGCTAGTGGACTTTGGGTCGGCCATCTCGTTCACTCCCAGCTCACACCCATTCAACAAGCAGAAAATGTGGCTGGATAGGTTCTATGGAACGGTAGAGTACGCTTCCCCCGAAATCCTATTAGGACAGAAATATTATGCGCCGGCTGCGGAGGTATGGGCACTTGGCGTGTTGTTATATTTACTTTTGCATGGCCAGCCCCCCTTCCAGGATCCCTATCAAGCTGTGTATGAACCCTACGATAAACGGAAGGCGGTGAGTGAGTCGTGCGAAAATCTGTTGTTGAGAATGCTGGAGAAGCGGCCCGAAAAGCGAGTCACTGTGAAAGAGGTACTGCTGCATCCATGGCTGGCGGAGGACGAGACACCCGCTGAATTAATTGAGTTATAATCCTATTCATTTGTTGAGAACCTATTTACCTGCTATTTCCTCTTCAGTTATTATTCTTCAACCATGGCAAAGTATATATACGCATTCTTTTCGGCTTTTTCTTTCTATTGTGAATTTTTTGAGACATCCTTTTCTTTTTTTTTCCCTTTATCTTGCATAACATTCTTATTCGTTTTCTTTCATATTACGATATTATGTAGCATTATATGTAGTAATATATCTTTTATGCTTGCATGTTTTATCTTTTATTATTTTCTTTAGCAACCTTTCATCTCACAATAAAAAGATTTCTACTCTTGGCTAATTTGGCACGCAAAAATCTTTGGAATAATTTTTTTTGGCTATTTTGAGCTCCTATCTCAGCTCCTAAATTAAGTTTTATACTCTTTTTTTTAGGTTGCCTCTCTCGATATCTCTATTTGTTTTCTTTGATTTCCTACTGCTCAACCTATATTTCGCGGGAGGATATTAATGCCTATAGAATAATGTCAGAGCCTTCTCTTTCGCCTGAACTTCGTGAGGCACTGTTTTCTCTCCACCGTGAACTGTGCGTCCTAGATTCCAGTCATGGCCAAGAGCATCTGGTGGCATCATTTCTGGAGTCATATTTAACCAAGAAAGGCTATGTTGTCCAGCGCCAACTCGTCCATGCTCCCTCTTCTGAGAATCCCCATCCTCGCGAGAATATTTTCGCTCACATGCCTGCGAATTCTAACCCTCGACTGTTGCTCTGCTCGCACATGGATGTCGTCAAACCTTACATTCCATTCAGCGATAAGGGGGATTGGGTTTATGGAAGAGGTACAGCCGATGCTAAAGCAAGCGTGGCATGTCAGATTATTGCAGCCGAGCTGGTGATGAAAATGGGTATCCGTGCTGAAGATGTAGGATTTTTGTATACAGTTGACGAGGAGTCAGGATTTACTGGGATCAATAAGGCAAATGAGCTGGATATCCGGCCCGACTTTATTATTGTTGGTAACGAAAGTTCTTATATGGCAGCTATAGAGGAATGGTACAACAGAATAATCTGTTTTCTTTATTTCCCGATCCCGTTAGGTGAACCTACGGAAAATAAACTGGCCATTGGCCACAAAGGCGTTTATGGATTCTACGTCGACATTACTGGTGTTCCCTCGCATAGCGGCTACCCAGAACAAGGCAAGAGTGCTATCAAGGCACTCGCAAGCATCATAGATGCGCTCCAGTCCACTCAATGGCCTATCGATAAACATTTCGGCCCAACGGTCATTAATATTGCGCGAGTGAATGGAGGAATTGCACCCAACATCGTACCGGCGAAGGCGTGGCTCGAGGTTAGCATGCGAATATCTGTACCCATGTCTGAAATCAGGCCGCTGGTCGAGCGCGTGCTCCAATCGGTTCCGCTCGAAGGTGGCGTCAAGACTGAGCTGACGATACGCAAGGCCCCACTCTGGGATCCAGTACCTTGCGATGTTGTGGAAGGTTTCGAAACAATGGTCGCAGGTTTCTTCACGGACCTTCCGTTTTTTGCGCCTGGTGGGCACATTCCGAAGAGATATCTCATCGGACCCGGTTCGATACTAGTTGCGCATGGGGAAGGGGAGTGTATAAGTAGAGAGGAGATGGCCGAGGCCGTTGGACTCTACGTGAAACTTATCCGGCAACTGTTGGCAGAGAAGTGAGAATGGCCCAGAGTTAAGGGCATGCGATATTAATAAATGTTCGCCAATTATATAGAGGAGGTTTGCTACCTCTCTCCCTTTCTAGCCCTCCGCCTCTATACAGCGTAATTTTTCCTCACTGCTATCTCCGCAATAAAGAGGGTGGCAAAATCTCATTGAATTTATGTGCAACAATGTCGTTGGGAAATTCAAAGCTCCCGAGTTCATTTATTTAAAACAAAAAATAACAAAAACTCGATTGATAGTTCAATTGGATTCACGCTAATAATCAGACATATTGCTTACTAATACTTCATTCTGATGAGGCTTACTATCTGTGTCTGTATCTATCTGGTACTATCCACCTTGGACTCAGTCCATGGTTTGCCATTCAACATTCCATTCCTAGGCCCGTACAAACCCCAGACTGGCTTTAGGCCAGAAGAGATCATTTTGAATACTCCTAATAGTGCGGCAGCTAAAGACACTTTTTCGTACTATACAAGCGGTGTAGCTCTCGCAGGATTGAATCGATCCCAGGCTGAATGGTAAAAAGCGTTTAGTCACGCGTGAGAATTTTAGTATAGGAACTGGACTTATTATTAGTATTCATTATTAGGACATATAACAAGTTCAAGGAATATGGCCTGGAGGCTAAAATCGAAAGCTATTACCCATATTTAAATTATCCCAAAGAGAGAAGGCTGGCCATTGTAGAGCCAGAAGATCTCAGGTACGAGGCCACGTTGAGGGAGGCGATTGTGGTCGAGGATCCTACCTCAATAATGCAAGATGCTGTTCCAACATTCCATGGGTTAAGTGCTAGAGGTGATGTTACGGCTGAACTAGGTGAGTGTGATGTTATCTACCGAATCTCACTCTATCTGCCGTGTGAGGGGACACTCAGATGCTGAATCTCGCTCCTAAAAACGCGTTTATTTTATAGTTTATACGAACTATGGACGTTGGGAAGATCACGAGTGGCTGAAAGAAAAGGGGGTCAATCTTACAGGAAAAATATGTATTGCACGATACGGTCATGTATTCCGCTCGATTAAGGTAAATTACCACCATGCATGGTGCTAGATAGCGCAAAACTAATTCATATTGTATTTTCTTTCAGCTGAGGAACTGCCAGGTGAACGGCGGAATCGGTACCATTATCTACTCCGACCCTGCAGATGATGGGCCTGTTGGCAAGGAAGGGGATGCCTATCCTGAAGGCCCGTGGCGTAACAAAAACTCAGTGCAGCGGGGTAGTGTCCATTACTCTATGCTGGGGCTAGGAGATCCACTCACCCCAGGCTATCCTGCCACCAAAAACGCAAAGCGACTCTCCCCAGAAGAAAGCCCATACCTCACCAAAATACCCTCTCTTCCGATTTCTTGGGCGGACGCGGAACCGCTCCTGCGGTCATTGGAGGGCTATGGTGTTAAAGTAGACTTAAAAGAGTGGAAAGGAGGGCTCGACATCAGTTACTGGACGGGGCCATCTGCCGCAAAAGTGAATCTAAAAAATGTAGTGGAAGGCAAGGTGACAGAGATTTGGAATGTAATTGCTCGCATTCCTGGTACAGAGGAGCCCGATCGGTAAGATAAAGTTACGGTCTTTCAAACAAGTTTTGGGAAGATGAAACGCTAACGCTCCAGGATTTAGAGTAATTATCATCGGAAATCACCGTGATACCTGGGGGTGAATGTTTTTTTTTGATCGATATACTTGCAGATAGAGCAGTTACCACAATTTTCTTTATATTGTGTTTTGTAGGTTTGGAGGCGCTGATCCACATTCTGGATCAGCTCCGTTGTTAGAAACGGCGCGTAGTTTTGGCAAATTATTGGAAATGGGCTGGCGTCCAAAACGTACGATTGTATTCGCCTCTTGGGATGCCGAAGAGTATGGCATTATCGGTAATGAAAGAAGATAAATCGAGTCCAGATCTATATGTATAGCTAGCTGACTGCCCTATTTCCATATTCGTATAGGCTCCACCGAATGGGTCGAAGATCACCAAGATTTCCTTAGAAAGAATGCAATAGCATACATTAACATGGATGTGGCTGTTACTGGTCCCAATTTTGCACCTTCCAGCGTTCCCACTCTCCACGATCTGATCCGACGAACTGTTGCAAAAATCACTGATCCTCGCACTGGAAATACGGTATTGGATGCATGGAGGGAGCGGGATGGTAATATGACAATAAAATCTCTGGGAGCAGGGAGCGATTTTGGGCCATTTTTAGATTACATCGGTATCGGTTCCATGGATATGAGATTCTCTGGAAAATATGGGGTATACCATTCTAACTACGATAGCTATCACTGGATGGAAAAGTTTGGAGGTTGGCTATCTATATAGCAGGACTCTTCCGAGTCTACTAGAAGTACTCACTTTCTCATATATTTATGACCTTTAAATACGATAGATCCAAACTTCGATTATATGCCCACGCTGGCAAAAATTATAGGTCTCATGACACTTGAGCTTGCAGACTTGGACATTCTTCCATTTAATGTGTCACGGTATCCTCCTGCCATGCTCTCGTACACCGATAATCTTGACAAACTGGTCGCAAAATACTCCGCGGATCCGAGAGACAAACCTGTCGAGTTTACAGAACTTCGGCATGCCATTCATGTATTCGCACAAGCCACGAAACCACTTGCTAAGGAAATAGACGATTTGAGAGAGAAGAAAGATAGGAAGAGCGACGGCTGGGCTGAAAGAGTGAGGAGAGTGAATGAGCGTCTTATCCAGGTGGAGCGCGGATTTATCGACCCAAGGGGACTCCCAAAAAGGCCACTCTTCAAGCACCAATTGTACGCAACGGGAATTCGTTACGGCTATGACGTGCAGTATTTTCCAGCGATCGCAGACCACATTGAAGAAAAAGAGTGGGAGCAGGCGAAAGTCGCACAGCGCAGGATAGCAGATCTCCTGCGTTCCTCCGCTGAGCTCTTGGCTAGACCATGAGCGATACGCACATCAATATCAGTATCAAGAACTGTACTTTTTCGTAAATTTATCAACCTTAAATGACTTTGGATTTGTATAAATAATTTCTTTTAAAGAATATGTTCCTTGTGCCTATTGAATAAAGCGTGGGATAAACCATATCTTATTTTTAATGTAGCCCAGTAATATTTTTTCAAACACCCTTCTGTACATTACATTCCGCCAATTGAATTTTATTCCTTTCACTTCTAATTATATAGCAGTTAGTAGTAAAATCTGACATTCTTCATTCATTGTGGAAAATTTTTTACTCCTCTAGAAGAGTTTTCATCTTTTCCCCAAGGTGAGACTGATGATCATTTGAAAAAAAAAAGGGTACTAAAAAATTAAATACTAAATATATATTTAGAAATAAATTACGTGATTTAAAAAACAAAGGTTGAATAATTAGCATTAACCATAAATAAAGATTAGACTTTATTCAATTCATCAATAAATAGGTCGATTTTCTTTACTGATTCCGAGATATACAGGAGGTTTCTTTGGGAAGATTGAGAGGGACTTTTGTAATGCCCACATTTTCCAGCTATCACAGGCATCAATAGCCAATTTGATTTTCTCTATACTCTCATGTAAGGAGCCTACCGTATTTTCTTGAATGGCCAGTGCTCGTTTATACGTGGACCTCGCACTATCATAAGCTCGCTCGAAATAATACACATTGGCAATATCCATTAGAGATTCGGACGTGTCTAGGTGCTCGGTGCCTAAATTTTCCTCTCTAATGGCAAGCGCACGTTCATAGCGTAACATTGCTTTGTCGTATATTTTCAGCTGATAGTAACAGCCGGCAAGATTGCGAAGAGAAATAACCAAATCTAAGTGTTTGGAATTCTGTTGTTTCTCTCTAATGTTTAGGGCTCGTTCATACAGAGGCAGTGCTTTTTCGTATTCATCTCGTTCATAGTGAATGTTGGCCAAGTCATTTAGAATTGGGGCGGTGTCCGGATGCATGAATCCCAGTTGGCTCTCTCTTATTGCAAGTGCACGCTCATAGTGGGGTTTGGCTAAATTTGATCCAGGTCGGATGCAACACAAATGAGCAAGATCGACAAGCGATATTGCCGTATCCAAATTTTTTGTTCCTAGTTTGTCTTCTCGAATGTCCAATATTCGTGAATAAAACGCCTTTGCTTTGTCATAGCAGTCCTACTGCCAAAAATACAAGTTGGCGATGTTGCGCAGAGATACCACTAACTCAAGGGACCTTTTTCCCAGAATTCTCTCCCTGATCTCCAGTGCTCGTATGTAGAGTGGCTCAGCACCGCAATAGTCCTTTCGAATATAATGTATGTTAGCCAGTGCATTCAAAGATATCGCTGTGTCTGGATGCTCTTCTCCCAGTTTTTCCCTTCTAATCGCCAGTGCCCACTTGTAGAGTGGATCTGCTTTGTCGTACTCTTTTCGCTCAAAATATATGTTGGCAAGTGCGTTTAATGAGGTTGCTATAATCGGATGTTCAGCCAATGACGTATCTGTAATTGATAGTACTTGTAGAAAATGCTCCTCGGCTTTGTCGTATCGTTCTCTCCGGCTATAGTACAGGATGCCAAGCTTGTGCAGAATAATCGCCGTGTCAGGATTACTAGGCCCCAATCTTATCTTCCTAATCGCCAGCGCTCGCTTGTAAAGCGGTTCAGCCTTTTCAAAATGTTCCTGTATAAAGTAAATATTAGTGAGCTGATACAAGGTTGATTCCGTATCCAGATGCGCTGGCCCTAGCTTTTTATCTCTGACTTCAAGTGCACGTTTGTAGAGAGGTATTGCTTTATTGTAATCGCTTTGTTCACCATATAGCTCGGCAAGACCATGCATGGCGGCTGCAGTGTCTAGACGCTCGCACACTGTTTCGTTTACATTCATTGATAAGACATCTCTATAGTGCTTCTCAGCCTTAGTGAAATTTCCCATTTTCTTATAGACGCAAGCAAGATTATTCATAAGTCCAACTGTATTTGGATGCTGGGGTGCAGAGATTTTCTCTTGAATCGCAAGCGCCAATTTATAGAGCGATTTCGCTCTAACATACTCGCGCATATTACAATTGAGTCTGGTTAAAGTGTTTAGTGCTATAACAGTATCGTCACTTTCAAAATTAAAAGCCCTCTCGGCAATCGCCATTGCATGACTATAGAGTGAAAGGGCATCTAGATCTTTGCCGAGATTTCTGATAAGAAACGTGATGTTCTCTGACGATATATTTTGACTCTGATCATTAAGATGAAATTTACTCTCTTGGATCGATAAAGCGCGCTGGTAGAGGTGTTTCACCTTCTCGATGTCTTCTAATTTGTGGAAGAATAATCCCACATCATACAAATTTACCGCCATAATAGAATACTCAGTACTATATGATGCTTTGGAAAGGGAAATCCAAATACCAAGCTGTTCTATTTCAATGTGCGACTCATTTTCTACCAGGAATCGGACCGTTGAATTAAGTAGGCTCCAAAGAGGTTTCACTACAGCCAGCCTGTAGCCAGTTTCTCCCAAGAATTCTGTGAAATGTTGAACGTGTGGCACGATTAGGTCCATAATCTCTCGTTTGCATGGTGAGTGGGAATCTGTACTCTCGAATATATCATTAAGCGCGCAGGCGAGATGACTCACCCAGTAATCTTTTCGTTCATTCTCCATCGAGTTGTAAATCTCTTTTTGGATTAAAGGAAGCATAGATAAGAGCTCTCTTGATCCAGTCTCCTCTTCACAGTTTATCTCTATCAAGCTTGTCGATACGAGATAATTTCTCTTAAGCGTTTCAATAGCGACAGCTATTTCCGATATGAAATCTGCGGGTGGCGAAGATAGGATATGTGTAGTCGAACCAACTTCATAAACAAATTACCGGCTTTTGAGGAGCCATATGGGGATATCATTTGGGTGAATAAAGGCGCATAGTTCTAGTACTTGCACTGCCAATGTGTTTTGTTCTCGTAATTTTGCAAAAATACTTTCGAAAGCGGCCGCTATAGTGTGCTTATAAAAGAGTGCACTAGTGGCATTTTCAGACTGGGGAGGAAGGGTGCGGATTTCCATGTGCAAGTTGCTATCGGCCCAGAAGGAGTTTTTCAAGTACTCTCGAGCACGGTCGATCGCCAGTGGAACCAGATCTAGCTTTGTCACAACTTTAAGTGTATCTTAGAAACGCTGGCTGCTCCAATCTGTGATTTTGAATCGCAGCAGAAGAGAGACCGCCTCATCCTCGCGCATAGCTCCGACCTTGACGCGCATTACGTTCCACAGCCCTAGCTCTCCGTGTAGATACTCGCAGGCAGAAATCAAGATGTCTCCACCTTTGCATGATCCAAAAAGCAAGTCGGATAATTTCCTGAAAGTAGCGTTGTCGATATTATCCAAAAGAAGCAGCCATCTTTTCCTGCAATTCTCCTGCAACCATAAGCGCACCCAGTTAATGGAATGGCCCTCATTAGCCTCTCGTTCGGTCGGATTAAGTCCGAGCTGTATAGCCAAGTCGCGGAAAGCTTCAACTGTAGTCTCCCAATCATCTGCCTGAAGCCAGAAAGCATAATCATATACACCATGGTTGGCATTATGGCAGTACCATAGCATCAGTTGAGACTTCCCCATTCCTTTGAGCCCATTGAGGACCAGAAATTTGCAACCGGCAGACGACTTCGGGTCGAATACATCTACAAATTTTTTCTGTAGACTTGGCCGCTCAACGTAACTATGATTCATGCGAGGTATTCGGAAGCGCTCTTTCGGAGGAAGGTTACCTAGCGATGCGAGTCCTGTGGAAACGGATTTGAATATTGTCCCCGCCCTGTGAGCTCCAAAGACTTGGTATTGCTACTTACCAATGTAGGTATCTCTTGATACGTGTATATTTCCCCCAATCATTACCCCACCCGTTTTAACATGTACTCCTTCAAAATCGAAAGATTGCGATGCCATTTTACGAGTGGTCAAAGTTCTGGTAGATTAGGATCGTATATAAATAAAATTTTGATTTAAGGATAATACAAGAATAGATTTCTTTGGTAGCCTGTTTATAAGGAATAGTATTGCTCTATTTCTGGATAGCGTTTAAGATATGGGTTTATTTCTGAGCGATTGATATGTTTAGTTATCAGCACATGTGCCTTAGATCGGATTTCACGGGGTGGCCTGGTTGTAAGTCATCTTCGTTTTGTTGGAATCTTGTAAAACTTTTGGCTGCTGGTGGCTACCTGTGGCAATATATGGCTGATTGCGGCAGCTTCAAATAAAAATTAATCGCTGTAGATATCTTGAATTTCCTCAAACGACAACAAATCAACGCTGAGATCTTCGCAAAGCTTTCTACATTGAACGCATATTTGCTTTTCTCCACTTGTGATTGAAAAAAGCTTGTTTATGCCGGTATAATTAACCATTCAAATTTGTAATTTCAAATTCGGGCGAAAGATTAAAATAAATCTGTATGAATTTTAATAAGGCATTGACAAGGTGCAAGTTCATAAAATATAGTGTAAAGTTATCAAGAAATTAACTTCATAGCGAAGAGCTCCTTGATCTACACCTATACTAGATACTGCAATGTTTAAGACGGCAAGATGAACTTTTGCGTTCGGCATTAATTCCACACCTTCCATGATACGTTCATGCCATTTGCACGAGCATTGGAAACGAAAATTGTAACTGCCATAATAGCGCTTTATACTTTTATTAGATCAATAACTAATGTTCGTCAACAAGAGACCACGCTAATAATTCGTCCAATTCTACCATATATAATTTGGACATTTTATATTCCTTGAAATTCGGTACAATCTTCACTGCGTCATACTGTTGATTACACTCTCCTATATCTGGTTTTATTATGTTTAAATAAATTAGGATTCGCATAGAGCATTAGCTCGAGGATGTAAGAAAAAATTTATAGTTCTTTCTTTACCTAGGCTCATTATCAATGCAGATCCTCTTGGGGCAATTCCCACCAGTTTTATTCCAATCTCTAGAGATTATAATTTAGGGCTACATCTAGTCCTGGATTGGAGGATACACGAAGATTCTATTTATGACTCAAGGAATATTCAGCATATGTGAGATGATGAAAAACAGGTTTACATTGGACAATATGTAGATTACGTTGGTCGCACTCTCGAAGCGCAATCAATAGAGTTTTCAGTTGTATTCCGTTAGTGAGCATTCATATCTGAGTCTATAACTCTTCGCAAACACATACTTTACATAATGGTCACACGAATATTTGGAAGAGAAAGATTGTGTATACCAGAGGTTTATACAAATTCATCCCTCCTACTCCTTCATTGGACCATTCGAGTTAGCCTTAAAGATTCAAGCGCTGAGATACGGCTTTCATCTGCAAAATGGAAAAACCGTGTACTCTTAAGTATATTTTGAAAATGAAAACTTTTCAATACAATTAAGATTCTTAATTCTACAGGAATTAATAGGCATGCTGCGTCGTCAATTTCAGTTAGGTTTAAGAGATAATTTACAGAAATATAACTTGTGTAATGCGGATACTAATTATTTTCCGAAGTCGCCTTATTAACTAGGAGTGAAAGACATATGAGAAGCTTAGTAAGAGCTGGGAGTATGGAATAGCTACTTATCAACACAAATGTATTCATAGGCAGCTCCTATGTCATCATAGTGCTTGTACATGGTGTGAGATCAAATGGCTCTCCTTAATGCAATAAAAACCGTGCTCTTATGACCAGCGGCAATCCCCTGGTGTCACAAATTGCCTATCTGGGGCTAATTCATATATTTGCATAAATCTCCCGCTGACTCAGATCTGGTAAGATTAAGAATACTCTTACATGTAGAAAACCTTTACTTGCTCACATCTTTTTTCTCACACGAGAAAAGAGTTATTTACTTGGCCGAGAAGAGCACTCCCCTTAACATTTCTCTCTTCTCCTTATCTCTCTCTCTGTTTTATTTCTCACAGTTACAATGGGGAGAACAAACGTGCTGATTCCATTTCTATTAGCCGCTGGATTAATAGCGACGCCCTTTTTGTCGGGTGTGTCACTCGTTTCACCCGGATATATAAAGTGGAAACGTGCTCTCGATTTCAATCCCGAAGA
>NW_027192210.1:166455-171020 GCF_041956535.1 Calcarisporiella thermophila
AGGAAGGTAAGTTGAAGAAAGGAAGGAATGGAGGCTTTCTGGTGTAACGCATATTAATTAAATTCTTGAAAAATTCTTGCGTTAGTCCCCACCTTCCACTTCATGAGTGCCAATGGGGATGTCACTGCGGAAATAGTGTACACGAACTACGGTTCATGGGAGGATCATGAGTGGCTCAAATCACAGGGTGTCAATGTTACCGGAAAGATATGTCTTGCCAAATATGGAGGTTTATTCCGTGGACTTATCGTAAGTAGAAAATAGAGCTTTGGGGTTTTGATGGAATATTAAACTTTTGTTGATATCTTCTGAAAAGGTGCGCCACTGCGAGTTGAATGGTGGAATCGGAGCCATCATCTACTCGGATCCCGCTGATGATGGGCCTGTAGAAAAGGAGAACGGCACTGCAAAGGCTTACCCTGATGGACCGTATCGAAACAAGGATTCTGTCCAACGAGGTTCGGTGGAATACCTCGTCTTTACACTAGGAGATGTCACTACTCCCGGGATCCCCGCCACTCCTGACGCTGACCGAATTCCACTGGAGAATAACCCCTCTCTTCCCGGGATTCCATCATTGCCGATTTCATGGGCGCAGGCAGAGCCACTTTTAAAGGCACTCGTGGGTCATGGTATCAACACCGATAATGTGAAGGTGAATGATAACGATTGGAAAGGGGGGCTCAATATCAGCTATTGGACAGGACCTTCGACCGCAAAGGTGAATTTGGTCAATCGAGGAGAGTATAAAATAATGCAAATCTACGACGTGATAGCCCGCATCGAGGGCACTCATGAGCCGGATAAGTAAGGAAATGCAAGAGATTCATTTGAACAGTATTCTATTAATTTTGCTCTAATCTGCGATAGGCTTGTGATTATTGGAAATCACAGAGACGCTTGGGGGTGGGCATGCTCATTTAATTCCATATATCAGTATTGAATTCTCAATTCTCACTCTATTCTAATAGTTTCGGTGGAGCAGACCCACATTCAGGTTCTGTGCCATTACTTGAAGCAGCGCGTAGTTTCGGAGAGTTGCTGATAAAGGGATGGAAACCACGACGCTCAATTCTCCTTGCATCATGGGATGCGGAAGAGTACGGAATCATGGGTAATGTAGAGACTCGCCATCCTTAGTGCTCTCTTTCAGGTGCACTAAACCCTTCCTTTTTTTTCCCGCTGATATCTAGGGTCTACGGAATGGGTCGAAGACCATAAAGAGATGCTCAATAATGCGGTTGCATATATCAATATGGACACTGCAGTAACTGGGAAGGAATTCGACGCTTCAGCAGTGCCAACTCTACATGATCTGATCCGTCGCATAGCGAAAAAGGTTCCCGACCCGGCAACCGGAAAGACCGTATCCGAGGCATCCAATTTCGAAAACTCCACAATTGGGGCCCTTGGAGCAGGCAGTGACTACGGCCCCTTTCTCGATTTTCTCGGGATACCTTGCGTGGATCTATCGTTTTCCGGTCCCTATGGAGTGTACCATTCAAACTATGATAGCTTCCACTGGATGGAAAAATTTGGAGGTAGGTATCGATTTGCCAGCTCTTTGTTGAGCAGACTATTGACACAAATATACCAATGCACTTGACTCGTCTGAAATTATTAGACCCCAATTTCGAATACATGCCAACCTTGGGTAAAATCATTGGTCTTATGGCCGTCGAGCTTGCAGATGCTGAGATCCTCCCATTTAACGTAACCAATTATCCCCCCGCCCTATTACGCTATGTTACCAGATTGGAGAAGCTGATTACCAAATATGGAGGGAATCAGACACAGTCTGTTCTTGATCTTGCTCCTCTTCGTGATGCAATTTACCAATTTTCGAATGCAACAACCTCTCTTGCGAAGGATGTTGCGCAATTGCAACAGGAGAGAGCCCAAATCCAGGGAGATCCTACTTCTGACTGGTATGAGCGTGCACAAGCTGTTAATTCGCGATTGATGAAAGTCGAGCGCGCTTTCATAGACCCCGAAGGTTTACCGAAACGTCCGCTCTTCAAACACCAGATCTATGCGCCAGGCATTCGCTACGGCTATGGTGTGCAATACTACCCAGCTATCGCCGATGCAGTAGAAGAGAAAGATTGGGAGCAGGCTACCAAAGCGCGAGACCGTATTGTAAAGCTTTTACAGGAAGCTGCCGTGACACTCGGGGCTGTATAATACGGTCAAACACATATTTAATTGGTATCTGTGTTATTTATCTCTATATTTATCGGGATTGAATCTGATGTTCAATTCCCACTTGATTATTTATCCCTCTAGGTTGTACTATATGAGTTATATATAGTAGAAAACAAATATATGTTTTCTTATTGAATAAGCTTGATAAGACCCATTACAATATCAACTTGAACAATGGTAGCCTTTGTTAACCATCTCTTTTCCTGTCAAGTGTTTTAGAGAATAATTAAGGATCAGTTTATGAACTTCTCTCATTGATGCGGAGAAGATAACAATACTCGGCTTTTGCCAAAATGAGTGGAGTGGGTTGGGGTTTATTAAGAGAGTGGTGTGAATGATATGTAGCAATATAGATAGAGATAGTTATGAACCCGCAGAATTGCAACTGACTTTATAAGTGAAGCAGGGATAGCCCTTACCACAGTAAAATATAATCAAATCCAAGTTGTAACGGCAGGCTTTGATTGTTCAGATCGGGATGACTAGTAATCGCCATGTTTGTGTATGAATTCTCTGGTTTACATGGCTTTAATGGAAGATTGGTGAAACTAAAGTAGAAGAGGTCAACCGAGGAGAATCCATGCAGTTTCTAAAGCCAAGGGAGGATATAAAAAGTATTGTAATTTTCTTGAGAATAATGGTAATAAAGAAGTTGGCCCAATAATTGCAAATGGTCATTCACAAGGAGTTGATTTAATGATCCTAGAATTTTGAAAAGATATAACCAGGGTAGTGAGTGAATTCATGAGAATATTTACATTTTAATTATAATTGAAGCGATTGTTTTGTTTCCTCACCCACTTTGGAGATATTTGCAATAAGGATTGAACCTGGTGCTTATTTCCACTTGATTATATATCCCTAAGGTATACTCTCTAAATTATACATAATAGCCAACAAATTCATAATTTTCGAATTGATTACAACTAAGACATAAGGTGCAAGATTACAATGTCAATTGAATAGAATCTTGAAAGTAGCCATATTCCACGGCCTAGCCTTTTAAACTTGCACTAGAGGAGTAGTCGTTTGTTGAAACGTGATTGCTCTAGAAATTCTTATAATTTTACCATTTTCATTATTTTATTCTGTTGATTACACCCTTATGTATCCGCTTTAGTTATGTTTGGATAAGGCAAGTTTTATTTGTAACACTAGTTCGAGAATATAAGAAAATAATTATAGTTCTTTCGTTACCTAGGCTCTTTTATCACTGCAGAACTTCTTAAGAGATACTCACACAGGTTTTACTCCAATTTCTAGGATTATCAATTATGGCTACATTCAGTCCTGTATTGGAGAGTTCACGAAGATCCCATTGATGTCTCAAGAAGGAATATTCAGGTTGTGTAAGAAGATGTAAAATAGGTTTACAATGGATACTATATAGATGACATGCTCGGACTTGCGAGTCGCAATCATTAGAGATTTCACCTATATTCCGTTAGTGACCATTCCTATCTAGGCGTACAACGCTTGACAAATAAATGCTTCATGTAACGGTCACATGAATATTTGGGAGCGATAGGTAATATATGCCAGAGATTTATATAAACTCACCTTTCCTGCCCCATCATTGAATCGTTCGTGGTAGACTTAAAGATTCAAGTGATGATATACGGTCTTCATCTGTAAATGGGAAAAGCCGTGTACCCTTAAGTATATTTTGAAAAAAAAAACTTATCGATACAATTAAGATTCTCCTACAAATATTATAAGGTATACTGCGTCATCTCAATTCAGTCAACTTTCAGATAGTATTTACATAAAAATAACTGTCAAGCTTGTATTAATTATTTTCCGAGATCGTTTCCCATACTAGGATTGGAACATATGTGAGAAAGCTAGCAAGAAAAATGAGTACAGAATTGTCGTTTGTACGTGTAGATGTGTTCATCTGTAGCTTTTTTGCTGCCATAGTGCTTGTATATTTGCGATTGAATAATCCCCCTTTATGCGTTTTAAACCTCCTATGACTGGTGGCAATATCTTTGTGTCACAAATTGCCTATCTGGGACTAATTCATATATTTGCATAAATCTCCTGCATACTCAAATCCGGGAAATTAAGCTAACTCATTCAAGAAGAAAGCTTTTGCTTGCTCGTATCTTTCATTTCTACTCGCACAAGAAAAGAAAAATCATCAATTGGCCGAACAGAGCAGTTTTCCCCTACCAGTTTTCACTTCTCCTCTTCTCTCTCTCTGTCTTATATATCACAATTACGATGGCAAGAACAAACGTGCTGATTCCATTTCTATTAGCCGCTGGATTGCTAGCAGCCCTTCCTATTTCGGCTGTGTCTCTTGATTCACCCAAGTTTACAAAGCGAAAATATGACCCCCATTTCAATCCTGAAGG
>NW_027192210.1:171395-188351 GCF_041956535.1 Calcarisporiella thermophila
AAGCAGGTGAGCTAAAGAAACGAAAGAATAGAGACATTCTGGTGGAAAGTTCATTCTTTATATTCTTTTCCTTGGAACATCTTTTCTTAGTCCCCACCTTTCATGGCATGAGTGCCAATGGGGATGTCACTGCGGAAATAGTGTACACGAACTACGGTTCATGGGAGGATCATGAGTGGCTCAAATCACAGGGTGTCAATGTTACCGGAAAGATATGTCTTGCCAAATATGGAGGCATACTCCGTGGACTTATCGTAAGTAGAAATTATATCTTGAGGGTTTGATGGAGTGTTGATCTTTGCTGTTGATGTTTTAATATAAAAGGTGCGCCACTGCGAGTTGAATGGTGGAATCGGAACCATCATCTACTCGGATCCCGCTGATGATGGGCCTGTAGGAAAGGAGAACGGCACTGCAAAGGCTTACCCTGATGGGCCCTATCGAAACAAGGATTCTGTCCAACGAGGTACGGTGGCAAACTTCGCACTCGCACAAGGAGATGCAACTACTCCCGGGATCCCCGCCACTCCTGACGCTGACCGAATTCCACTGGAGAATAACCCCTCTCTTCCCGGGATTCCATCATTGCCGATTTCATGGGCGCAGGCAGAGCCACTTTTAAAGGCACTCGTGGGTCATGGTATCAACACCGATAATGTGAAGGTGAATGATAACGATTGGAAAGGGGGGCTCAATATCAGCTATTGGACAGGACCTTCGACCGCAAAGGTGAATTTGGTCAATCGAGGAGAGTATAAAATAATGCAAATCTACGACGTGATAGCCCGCATCGAGGGCACTCATGAGCCAGACAAGTAAGGAAATGCAAGAGATTCATTTGAACAGGAATTCATTCAACTTTTCTCTAACCTGTAACAGGCTTGTGATTATTGGGACTCACCGAGACACTTGGGGGTGGGCATGCTCATTTAATCTTAAGCTATTAGCATTATGTTCTCATTTCAGATTCTCTTTGATAGATTTGGTGGAGTGGATCCACATTCAGGTTCAGCGACATTACTTGAAGCAGCGCGTAGTTTCGGAGAGTTGCTGAAAAAGGGATGGAAACCACGACGCTCAATTCTCCTTGCATCATGGGATGCGGAAGAGTACGGAATCGTTGGTAATGAATAGACCTGCCTTCTTTTATACTTCCTTTCTCTTTCAGATGCACTAAACTCCTTATTTTTGTTTCTTTGATGTCTAGGATCTACGGAATGGGTCGAAGGCCATAAGGAGATGCTCAATAATGCGGTTGCCTATCTCAATATGGACCCTGCGGTATTCGGGAAGAAATTCCGCGCTTCAGGAGTGCCAACCCTGCATGATCTAATCCGTCGCATAGCGAAAAAGGTTCCCGACCCGGCAACCGGAAAGACCGTATCCGAGGCGTCAGATTTCGAAAACTCCACAATTGGAGACCTAGGATCAGGCAGTGACTACGGTCCCTTCCTTGATTTTCTCGGGATACCTTGTGTGGATCTAAAGTTTGCCGGCCCCTATGGAGTGTACCATTCGAATTATGATAGCTTCCACTGGATGGAAAAATTTGGAGGTAAGTATCGATTTACGCATATGCGGCCTCTCTTTTTAGCAGATTATTGACACAAACGCACCTATGTGCCTGACTCTCCCGATTTGAACTAGATCCCAATTTCGAATACATGCCCACCATGGCTAAAATCATTGGACTTATGGCCGTCGAGCTCGCAGATGCCGAGATCCTCCCATTTAATGTGGCCAATTATCCCCCCGCCCTATTACGCTATGTTACTAATCTAGAGAAGCTGATTGCCAAATATGGAGGGAATCAGACACAGCCTGTTCTTGACCTTACCCCTCTTCGCGATGCAATTTACCAATTTTCAAACGCAGTCACTGCGCTTGCAAAGGATGTCGCACAGTTGCAACAAGAGAGTGCTCAATCCAAGGGAGGCAAGTCCTTTGACTGGGATAAGCGTACTCAATCTGTTAATTCGCGATTGATGAAGATCGAGCGCGCTTTCATAGACCCCGAAGGCTTACCGAAACGCCCGCTCTTCAAACATCAGATCTATGCGCCGGGCATTCGCTACGGTTATGGTGTGCAGTACTATCCAGCTATCGCCGACGCAGTAGAAGAGAAGGATTGGAAGCAGGCCGCAAAAGCGAGAGACCGTATTGTGAAGCTTTTGAAGAACGCTTGCGTGAAAATTGCGACTGTGTAATACGGTCAAACTCTTATTCAATTAATAATTGTGTAATATATCTTCATATCCTTCGGAATTGAATATGATATTCAATCCTCACTTTATTATCCCCTACGTTGTACTATATGATTTATATATAATAAAATAATAATAATAAATAACAAATACATAGTTTTCTTATTATGTACACCTAGGATATAAGGTTAACCATGAAAATAACACCCCAAAAGAGCTTTCACACTAATTTTATTTAATACCAAGCGTACTACTCCATATGCATGCACAAAAGCATACATAAATGGAATGTATATACCGTCCCTAACTGTTCTCATTGATATCGAGTAGGTGGCAATGTTCGGCTTTAGCCAAACCGAGTGGAGCTGGGTGGAGCCAATGGAGAGAGTTTATGTGATGCACTTTAGGGTGTAATAATTTGGATGAAGATAGATATGGGTGCGCAGAATAGGATTGCCCTCATGTGTGGAGCTGGAATAATCGTTTTGCTGCGTTCTAACAAATCCAAATTGTGGCGGCAGGCTTTGATTGGTCCGATCGAGGTGGCTGGTGATTGCCTCTTTTAAATGGATGAATTCCCTGGTTTAATAATTTTAATGTAAGATCGATGTATTTAAGACAGAAAAAGCCAACCGAGAATTAATAGTTTGTTTTTTTTATATGTCCCAAAAAGAATACGAAACATACTACTATCACGCCAATAGGGTTAATACAAGCAAGGAAACGTCATCTGAAGAGAAAAACCACTGCGTCTTTATATATATACAAAACACCTTCCCCAAAAACCATAATATAAAAAAGAGTTAAACGGAAAGACAAAGTTTTCGAAAAAACAACACAATTACAAAAAATATTTCCGTATAAAATTCCTAACAAAGAGGAAAGAATTAAGGGAAAAAAAAATAGGTACATACTATCGCTTTTTTCGCTTTGACCCTCGTGTCATCACGGCGGTTTCCTCGTTCCATCGCTTTTTTCGGGTTTCACCTTTCCATCTCCCCATCATTTTCTCTATCCGCCGGTAATCGGCCCGGATCAACATGAGATGATCCCATGCGGCACGATAGAGTTCTTCTCTTTTGGTTTTGGGCATTGCAAACAGTTCTTCTTCGCTCGGGAAAGCGAAATCTTGCACCTCCGCCTCTGCATCAAGGGCGGCAAACTCCTCGAGGATTTTGTTGGATTTCGAACCCGAAGAGACCTCGTAGTCGCGATCGTCCGGAGTCTCCATTGAAGTCGGGGTAGGGGTGGGCCCCTCGGCATTGATGGCTGCAGAGCTTTCTTTCTCGTTAGTAGATGGCTGTCGTCCCTTCATGGCATCGCCCACACTGACCGCCAACTTGTTGGAACCACCACGACTCCGACTGCTACGACGGCTGCCCCACTCTTCCTTGTCCTTATCGAGGACAGAGGAGGGCTCCTTCACCTCTGACGTGGTCTCCTCTTCCCCAGTTTCAAAATCCTCGCCATAATCTCCTGGTCTCGAGGCACGGCGATTCGAGCTATTTGCTCCCTCGCTTCGGCGTCGCTTCGACACGCTACCCACGGACTCTTCGCTCGGAATTGGGGAGGGTGACAACCGCAGATCCTTCGAGGTGAGCGATGTGGCTGTTTTATCATTTAGATCGGGCACCGACCCGGAACTTTGACGGTTCGAGCGCCGTCGCTTTGACCCGCGCCTCTCTGAGCGAGCTGCCGAAGGATGGGGAAACTCGTCGCTGACATTTTGTTCTAGTGTATTGGAGGTCCCCGACGGCTTCTCGGTCAAACTCGACTCGCTTGAGCTGCTCATCTTGCGGGCTTGCACGACCGCCTCGACTCGCCCACGAAATTGGGTCAGCTCCACAAACTCGGCCTCGTCGCCGTTTGCCTGCGACTGTTTCGCAGCTCGGCTTCGAGTCGTCCGCCTCCGCACCGGAAACTCATTGAATAGATCTTCTCCCATCGTGTAGTCCTCGTCGATTGGACTGGCTGGGCTTCCATTACTATTGTCATCCGTGGATGCTGTGGAGGTTCCCCACAACGGCCACGCAAACGATTTGGAGGGTTTGCCCGTCTTCAGGTATTCTATTGCCTTGCGCACACCACGGCTCTTGGCAAAGGCAGAGGAGCGGGTGGCAAAGCTGCGGTATGGTTCGGAATCGGGCAGGAAAGGACGAAGGTCTTTAAACTGGACGACAGAGCTACAAAACCCGAGAAAGCAGGTCAAAAAAAAGGGGAGGCGAAACTGGAGAAGCCGCCAATCACTTACTATTTGTCATCCTCAAAATATTTGACGAGACACTCGCCTGACTTGAGCTCGAGGACTCCCATGCTCTGGTCAATTTCGTCTTCGGGAACAATCTATGGAACAAAGGAGAGCGGGGGTTAGCCAAGATTGCCAGTAAACTAGAAAAGGGGGGAAGGTGCACGTACTATAGCAGGCCACCAGTATTTCTCGTGTTCGTCCAGCGGGTCCACTACTCTCAAACAAGAAATTAGTACAAAGCGTTATCACTCCGAATGCCATTCACGGCATCGAGATAAATTCTCACCAAAGACGACGTCACGCTCCTTAAAATGATGCTCGTGCCGCTTGGCAGCAGCAGCTCCAGTGGCCGACCGCATAACAAAATTTACAAGAGATTTCTAGTTCTGCCTTAGATTCTGGCTAGTACGGAGGAGGCAAGTATTCTGATCTGCGGTGCAAAGTGCCAAACCGAAGCAAGATGTAGGCGGAGAGCAGAGAAGAGGATGAAGTGAATCGAATGGAAAAAGACGTAAAAAGTCGAGAGAGAGGGATGAGGAGCGGTTAGCAACCTGGCAAGAGAGAGGGATTCATATTGAGCGGCTAACGCCCTTGCATCGCTTACCAATTTCTACTTGGCTTCCCCTAGCGTCGGAGAAAACGGAAGAGAAGGCAAAAATTATAAAAGGTAGACGAAAAGAGAAAGGTAATAGAGCAAATGGGGGATACGAGAGTGTATCAGGAGAGTAAATCAAAGTTGTAACGAAGCAGAGAGATTGGAAAAAAAAAGACAACGGAAGCAAGAATTCGCAGCAAGTGAGGAAAACCCGCAAAGACAAGGAGTTAAAGGATCCGCGCAACAAACAAGAAGCGTACAGCACGGCTTCTCACACTGGTGCCGGCGGGTTCGTGTCGTGCAGAGAACAGCAGAGAAATTCCCAGAATAATATACTAGGAAATAGCAATATAAGTCAGGAGGGAGTAGGAGAAATAAACTAGAAACCCAAGGAGGAGCGAGAGGAGAGGAGATCAGATTAATGGCGGCGGTTACGTTTCACACCCGATGTTTTTATTCCAAGGCAAGAATGAGGAGAAAACAAGCGTTAGGTGAGGCAAATACGAAAGGGGAGAATGTCATCCGCGTTTAGGGTTGAAGAAGTGTTTTCAGTCTTTGTATTTTTCGAATAAAAAATTGAGTTACATATGGAGACACAAGTGCAGGTGTGGGATAGTCCCATCCTATGGCTATTTCGCCTCCTATCCCAGGAGTTCCAAATTTTCATAGCTTTTTTCGCACCATTTTACATGCTTATTTCAAGCACCGCCAAGATTAGCGGGGGGCGTTCAAGTAGAAGCATTAGGATGAGGAATCAATATCATTTGGGGTCTAGCGAAATACAACCGTGGCCTCATAACCGGAGACAAGTCCAGAGGAGCCCTTGAGTCCCTTTCGTTGCCTAACTCATCGACCTATTGGAATTCCATCCCATCTCCATCGAACACTCCGGATCATGAATGAAAATAGGAGGATCGTTGCTTTTTTTTTAACCATCCTCCTGCGCTCTATGCTGTGCTATTTGGCGCCGAGAAGGAGTCCCCCAAAACCACTCTGCGTTTCTTTTTACTGAAACTCTTTGCGATGAGACTGTACATGGAAGATATGGAAAAGTGTGCGCTCGGACCACCGAGATCCAAGGGTCCCATATTTGGGCCGCAATTATGCATCTGACTGGACGATCCCTAAATAAGTCAGATCACCCTTTTAGGAGATTAGGATCAGCTTTCTGGGAAAAATGAACTGCTCCGTGTCGCGCTTCCATACCAGGGTATTAGTAGAGGTACTTGGTGGGCTTGCCGATTTTGTTTTAGCGGTTTCCGCCCACCCATCTCGTGAGCAGGTCCACACGCACACGTGTCCGGTTGCATACTGGTTGGCATGCGTTAGGGTGGAGAGGGCTGTAGAAGAGGCATGAGGTGCGGCGTTAACCGGGGTCTAGAGCCGCATGGAGCTGCCAGTCTCCTCACTGATACCTGCTTTGAGGCCGTGAGCTGTTCTCATCGAGCATCCTGCACCCGAATATGAAGAGGGAGAATTCAGGTAGATGGACGATAAGCATTGGTGCTCATTTGACCACTGAGGGTGGAGGACAAACAACAAGGACTGTGCTGGATTCTGTAAGTGCGAAACAGATCCCCAATTAGCCTATGCCGGTTGAGGCAGGAGGCCCAAAACCATGGCCAAAATGCATGTAGATGCAGTGTGATTGCGCAGCGTTCCAATGCGCATTCCCACCCTGGGTCCGAATCTCAAGTGAAAACAAAAAATGCAAGAGCCCCTATTCATGAACCGTAGCAGTTTGAGGCAACAGTCGTTTAAAAATACAGCAGTGATCCTCAGAAAAGGGGTAAATCTGGGGATGGCTTTTCCTATTTCCGTTCCCTCTGTCCTCATTTTTAGTGAGCATAGCGGTAGTCTGCCGTGGGTTTACCAATCCAATCGGTGACGACAAAGGGGCTATTCGTGGAGAACTTGATTTAATCGGAATTTGTTCCTAATACCTATTTTCCCGAGCGCTGAAAAAAAAAAGGAGAGGAGTGGGGGCGGGGGGGATTGGAGATCCGTCTTCATGATGTGGATCACTATCTTCAAGACTCAAACCCCTCTTTATGAAAATTCTTTAGTTTTATAATACTTTTTTTGATATGCTGTTATGCTCAACCATTAGCTGATTTAAATAATCATGGCGCAGAGCGCTATGCACTAAGCGGCCACCATCTCCGCGTTTAAGATACTTACGCACAAGCGCCTTTTGTTTTCTCTCTATAGCGGTTCGTCCCCTCCTGCTCCAGTCTAGTGCAATAGTATCATAACATAATTGGCAGGATGTAACTTGTACACACGGTTTAATAGTGAGAAGGAAAGCAAGATTACAACAGAGCTAACAAAGCACAAGCCATCCGCCCATTCTGGCTATGGATAGCAAACCACCCTCCTAGGAGGGTGATATACAATCAATAGGAAAACAAAATAAGCTCTTAGGTTCTTCAGCCAAGAGATGAACAAGCAGCCAATGCTAGATTATCTCTTCTTCCTCCTCTACATTCCCCCAGGCCAACAATCCCTCCTCACCCAAGTCATCGTCCTCTACGCTAAGAAATTCGACCCCTGCTCTCCTCACCGCCAAATTCCTCCTATTCCTGTTGACTCGATGGATTAGCACTAGCATGAGCGTGAGAGCTAAAACTGTGGCGCTTACCTATGAAATATAACCGCAAGGCGCACCACTTGTACCACGTTGCGAACACCCACCGCTATCACATCCACCACCTCCTCTGCTTTGCTGCATCGACCAGCAATGAGAAGAGCAAGTGTGATAACACAGGCGAAGAACACCAGGACATCGAAGAGGTTATAGATTGAACTCCAATATCTCTAAGTGCCATTGTATCATCAGCTAGCGGTTATAGCGGATAGGAAAGAAGCAAACGCTTACTCTCCCTACAGCCATCCAGCGGAGAGATATTTCTATACATAGGGCTGTATTGATGAAGACTTCGAGTGTGACGAGCAATGGAGTTGCGCTAGAGAAAGAGCGAAGCGCATGGCGTTAGAAAAAAATAAGTCCATGGGGCGTTCTTTTTTTTTGGAAACGTGATTAATGAGAACCATCCATTACCATCCCTCAAAGAAAAACTATGGGAGCAGAATAAGATGCAAATCTGTCATTTAGAATGCAATATTACTTCTGAATATATAATGGTTAGTAATGGGTACCAGAACCAGTGTGGCCAAGCATACCACCGTCAGGAAAAGATAGAAGAGCACGTAGAATCTTGAGTATACAATTCGATTGGCGAGGTTTTTGATCAGCTCAGAGCGTGTAAAGCGATGGTGCTGGTGGGGGGGAGTGTATCTAAGAAGAGGTGAAGTAATGTGTCTAAATCCGATGGTCAGCTCAACTTCTCTTAGTAATTGTGTATGAGCCAATATCCTTACGGCTGATTTTCGTCATTCTCCAAAATGCCATCATGGTCACCATTTCTAACTCGACTCATTTTATTGGGTTAAGAAAAGTTGGGAGGATAAAAGGTGGCAAAAATGTAATTTTTTAAAGCTTATCTCAAAGGCATCTATATCTCTCCACCCTCTCCCAAGCAATGCCACCTCCTCCCCATTTCTATATTATATACAAAACACAAAATCATATAGAAATGCCGTGGAAAAAGGTAAATATATATATAGAATATAGATAAGGCTAGTAATAAGAATGACCCTTTATGATTTTGAAAATCTCCTCGCCCCCTCTCAATTTATACGCTCATGGCAAACTTTTTTCCCTTCAGGACACTCTTGTAATATACGTAGAAGAAATCGCTGTACAGGGCCGTCTGCACCAATCCTGCCAGCACTACGACCATATCAAAGTGGCCTTCCACCACATACCGGTACATCCAGTTGAGCAAGTAGAGTGCACGATAGGCACCGAGCGCAAACAAATAATGGGTGGTGATCGTTTCGGCCTCTCCGGTGCGGGACAACATAAAGAGCTGAGGCAGGATGGCGACTGATTCGAGGAAGATGGAGAAGCTCCAGAGAATCTAATACCACTTATCAATACCTGGGACAGTCCAATGTTGAACAACTGACAGGGAACATACCTCGATGAGGGAGAATTCAAGGGGGAAGATTAATCCTAGGAAGAAGCACGGGACCAAGAGGAATTCAATGCGGAACGTGTCCAGGGCAGGGTCACTGGTCGCCTTGAACGGATAACGCATCAAGTAGAGCACATAGAAGGAGGTGCCGATGAAGAAGATTTTCATGAGCGTGTTATAGATGGAGTAAAAGTGGGTGAAGAGGTCTAGATAGCGCGTCACAAACACGATGGCATAGAGCAGCTGGCTTTTAAAAGAAATGCCTATGGAAAAAAGTAAGGGGGCCGCATTAGAATGGGTTTAGAAAGTGGTGAAAATACGTGGCGGGGATGGTAGCATTTCCCAAGTAAATTCAAGGGGCTTTCTAAAGTATGGGATTGAGAATAGGGCTTACCTGCGCACGATCGCGTTTTGCTAATTTTGAGTAATAAAATGATAATGGATGCAAGATGCAGTAAATCGGCGGTAAGGCGAAATATGTTCATTGCTTTTCTCTTCTTATTATCAATATCCCTTCTCGAAAGATTGTTGAGGACCCGATGAAAAAAAAAACAAATAAAACTATAGTCGAGGACGAGGAAAAAAAAAATAACTCTAACTTAGGTACATTTTCTAACAAGAAGGAAAACGTCAAGAAGAACAAGCCACTCCTCCCTGCCCTCGACAAGCATTAAGAATTAAACGGGCGTGCCGGAGGAATTCGAGACTGCGTTCCTTGTCGGCATGCTTTGCTTGATGCGATTCATTCCTATGAAATGATAAAGTCCTATTTCAAGACCAACAAAGGGAAGGCCCAATCTAAGAGGGGTATCCTCTCTCCCGAACCCTCTTCTCCCACTGCCGCTGAACACAGCGATGATGACGGATTGCATGAGAAGAAGGAGGAAATGACGAGGGAGGAGAACAAGGAGAAAGAGTTGTTAGAGCTGAGCCCGCCGACAGGAAAGCGCAACCCCCGCGAGCCTGAGAACCTATCCAGCCCAGAACTCGTGTCCAATGTGGAGCTACAGGATCCGTTTGTGAGTGTCTCGCAACAAGTATCAAAGAAGCGCAAAGCTAATGACAATAATGACGGCACATTAATATATTCATTGTATGTATGAACATGAAAAGCCATTTTCCCTTCTTGTTTTATGATGTTGAATCCAAATTTATGCACATTAGCCGTGGGAGAAGAGTGGCCTATCGCAATGTCGACGATGAGTATGTTTTATTAAATTCTGAAAAGCCTATATCTTCTAAATCATTCCCCTGTCCCAATGTAGCGATGACGGATTGAGCGGTAGACCTCGCGTGCTCTGGCCATCCACTTCGCACCAGTCGAAGGTGTTGAAACAAGCGCCCCCTACCGCCGTTGCCACTCGCTCTTCTTCAACTCGATTCCCCTCGACCCGACCCATCAGCAAGGCAGAAGAACTGACAAAACGCTGTTTAGGTGCAAAGGCGATGCGCGAGGAGTCACGCAGATATGATGAGAAGCAAGGGAGACGAGAGGAAGAAGTTGGAGAGAACGATGGGGAGGAGGAGGTAGAAGAGGAGGAGGAAGAAGAGGTAGACTATTGGGAAGAAGAGGAGCAAATATCAAGCAGAGGGGCGGAGAAGGCTCGCGAGACAACTCCCCCGCACGCAATATCAAGAGATATATACTCGCCCGATAACCCCTTTGTAGTGACGAAAGAGGAGGCCGCCCGAATTAAACGAGACCCGCCACCCATCCGGCGGAAGCCAAAGAAAGGGTTTGGAGTTGTGTTGTAGGTAGCTCCTGTTTTTTCGGTTCATGGAAGCCTACTGAGATGGCCTATTTTCTCTTTTTTTTTTCTCCGCTGAATAGTCGCGGGAAGCATTATCCCGTGAGTGAGGAAGCATTATTTGGCGATGATTCGAGGTAACTAGAGGGGGGGCAGGTTTCACGAGAGGTGGTAGAAGAATGCGTTTGCTTATACGAAATATGATTATTGTATCATAGTCCTTTTCAGTCAAGTATCGGGCCCCGCTACCTGCTTCCCAGCCTACTCGCGGCGAAGAAATCGCCGCCGCCTCCTTCGTCCTCATCCTGTGCAATTGTAACACCCGCTTCGTGAGTTCCTGCCTTTCTTATTCCATAAATGTCTTATTTTTAATATTGTTCCATTTTCAAAGATCCGCCCCTGCTAATGCTTCTACGGCCTCCTCGGCCTCCATCGATGAATCAAGACCCTCTCGGCCCACGACCATGACCCAATTTGCAAAGAAGAAGAAACCCAAACCGAGTCGCAAAGTGCCTTGAGAGAGCCACAGGGCTCCGTATTTAAGAGGAGGAGGCTTGCTATATCCCTGTGTGTGTATTATTGGATTTTTGTTTCGTTAATTTTTCATCATATTCCTCTGGCTTGGATCTTGGGATTGGGAGTTGCATTTTTTTTTTTTCTTTGCTTTCCCAGACATTCCTTCACGATTGTTTGTTTGATTGATTGTTTGTTGAATAAAGTGTGCTATGCTCGAAAACGATCCCCCTTTCTTTGGGCCAGGTTCCGACTTCTCAGGCTTGCATTGTTGCCGGATTTTCTTGTAAGCTTAGGTTTTTTTTCCCTTCTTCTTACGTCCTCTCCGTTCCACCAAATCTGTCGACATTATGATATTCACGCATTTTCGATGAATATTAAACCGTGGAGCTTGTTCCTGATTTTAGTTAATGCAGAGCCGCAATTGGCCAGCAGAGAGCCCGTTTCTGGCTCCAGGCATCCGCATTTGCTCACTCTAAATCCCCCCTCTTTTCCCATATCTCACACCACCAGTTTTTCTCAGCTGTTTACACTTTAATTAGACGACCTTGAGAAAACAGCGTCCCGCGATGTCCATCGCAACCCACGACCCCCCATCCACCCCCACCGTCAAGGTGCCGCTTCGGCGCGTGGCATTCCGCCGCTCCTCCAACCGGTTCATTGCATTTCTTGAGCGCCATCAAATAAGTAAGCTCTTCTCCTGTCTAAATCTGTCATCCCCTGATCCCCATTGATAACCTCTCCTCCGTTGCCCTTAGCTATCCCCACCTACTTCATTGCCTTTATTCTCCTTGCCCGCCTGCTCAATGCCCCATTTGCGTTGCGCTTCCTCGCCCTCTCCTATCGGAATCCGGATGGATCATATGGGAAGGGCTGGTGGGATGCTGCTTTTATTTCATTCTATGCCATAACCTTCACGGCACTGCGTGCGGCGGTCATGCGGCACGCACTGACCCCGCTGGCCAAGGCGGCCAAGGTGAAGAACAAGCGGGAGATGGTGCGCTTCTGCGAGCAGGGCTGGGCGTGCCTGTACTACATGCTAGCATTTGGGAGCGGAATCGTAAGCCCCATTCTTGCCCGCCTTGCCCTTGGATAGAGCCACGGGATCCTAACCATCTTCATTGTAGTATCTGGCGAAGAATAGCCCGTTCTGGAGCGACTATCGGCACTTTTGGATTGGCTATCCGCACGTCCACCTCGCCCCCTTTGCCAAGACCTATTACCTTATACAGTTCTCGTTCTGGATCCACCAATTCTTCGTGCTGCAGATCGAAGAGCCCCGGAAGGACTACCGCGAGCTGGTGGCGCACCATGTGGCCACCTGTCTACTCATCCTGCTGAGCTACCTGCTCAACTTCACGCGGATCGGAAGCGCGGTGTTCTGCACCATGGACTTTGCCGACATTTTCCTGGCGGTAAGTCACGCTCTTGCTCTGGGCCGCGGATGTTGCTTTTCACCCTCTGCGCTCGCCCCTCTCCTCTGCTCCGCGTTTTCGGAGATCGGAGGGGGTTAGGGGAGGGGCGAGAGGAGGCGAAAAAGATCTACGGCGAAGAGGAGAAGAAGAAGAAGAAGAAGAAGAGAAGAAGCTCATCTCTCAGTGTGTATTTCCATAGCTGGCCAAGTGCCTCCACTACATCCAATTCGAAGCGGCGGCCAATGTCACGTTTGCGGTCCTGCTCTGCTGCTGGACCTACTCGCGCCTCTACCTCTATTCCCAGCTGGTGTACTCTGTAGTGGTGCATATCCCGCGCTACATCAGCTACACCTTCGCTCCGGCCCAGGGCCACTATTTCTCCCGGACCGCGCACTACATCTTCATCGTGCTGTTGACGAGCCTCCTGTGCTTGAACTTCTTTTGGACCTACTTGATGTTCCGCATTGCGTTCCGTACTCTGCGGGGGCGGCAGCTGCGGGACGATAGAAGCGATGACGAGGTCGAGGTGGAGCCGCGGGCCGTCACCCACGCCACAAAGCTGTCCCAGGCGCCCCCCTTAAGAAAACGAGATAGTGGCCATGGTCAGATGCCGGAGAAAGGGTGGCAAACCCTGTAGTCTGTTGCGCCTGTTTGCTGCTTTTTTTTTTACCATTTCTCCGTTATACTCTTAATAGTTTCCCTCGCGTTTCATTTCACTATTTCATATCTAAGTCTTGCCTTACATATTTCCGCCCCCTTTTTTTACTACTCTTTTTTTATTATACTGTTTAATATGGTTTCACCCTCCCCCTTTTTTTTTGCCAATGTATTCTATAAGATAAATTAATCATTTAATCTGCATGGACTCGCTCACGGGAGAATGCATTCAACATGGGAGCATTTTAACACTTTTGGTTAATGAGTGAGGGAAACATGAGATAGAAACGGCCAAGCGAAATAAAAGCAAAACAAAGCATGGGAAAACGGCGGGAAGAGAGGAAGCAAGGGGGAGGAAAACAAGCTGATCAGAGGAACGCAAAAAGGGGAAGAAAAAAAAATTGCAGCTTTAGCGGTCAACGAGTGAAATAATATATAGATAGACGAGGAGATATGATACAGGTACGTGGCACAGCGGCAAACATTATATATATATATGTGTGTGTATATATATTTACGAAAGGTTCTTTAGAGGGAAGCATGAGGAGGGCGAAGAGGGGGCGGAGGGTGATTCTTTTGAGGTGGAATGCAGCTTGAGAGGGATGTTTTAGGCTAGGCGTCCGCTGGCCGCTCGGGCCAAGTGCGTTCTTATCCTTATAATGTCCCTGCCAGGGCGTTTCTGCGTTTGCCCCAATTCCGGGCCCAGCGCTCGGCTGCCTCTCGCCCGCCCAGCGACTCGGCGCCGCCAAGGGAGACCTGGTCTCTCTCCCTCTTCATCGCGAGCCCTGTCCTCATCCCGGTGAGCCCGGCTGGCAGGCTCATTTCATTGTCAGCGGTGGGGGTCAGGTCTCTCGAGATGGTGCGGCGGTGGCGACTAAAGGTGGTGGTGTAGAGCGGAGAGGTGGGGGCGGAGACGGGGTTGGCGGTCGAGGGCGAGGAGGAGGTTTGATCACGGTACTGGCAGACATTAGAGCAGAAGGCCTTGCCGCTCTGCACAAACCCATCAACGGGGGGCATTAGCATTCAGTCCGACCCAGTCCAATGCAGAGCTCATACTTACGGGGCAGCGGGACATGCAGTAGAGGCACCAGTCGACATCAATGTCCATGGCGGCGGGGGGGGGGGATGGAGAGCAAGAGGTGTGCAAGAAGAGCAGGTGTGGGAGGAGGAATGAAGAGCGAAATGGCTCTGCAAGGGATTCAATGCGATGGGCAGCTCGGGTGAGAAGAGCGAGCGGCCAGAAGGGGGAGGAGGCGCTTATATAGAGGATCAAGAGCAGAACAAAAAAAAAAGCGGTGAGTAGCAACAAAAAAAGTTGGGTTGATTTTTTTTTTTCCCTATGCATGTACGCTCCATGCAACCATGGCTCTTTCTCCCCTTTTTCGTTCCCTAGCGCAGACTCGCAACTCCTTACATCGAGCCGTCTGCAATGCACGAATTTTTTTTTTTACCACTTTTTCCCTGCCCCAACTCTAAATCGGGCCCGTAAAAATTAAACCGGAACCGGAAAGGCTGGGGCGTGGGCCTCTCGACGATGGCCAGATTGCAATGCCGCCGCCATAAAACAAACTTTCGATGGGGCCGGAAGCCCTCCAAACCTTGCGACGCTTGATTCGAATAGGCGAGGGGTCTCCTCCTCGGGCGTCCTCCACCCGGCCCGGCCCAACCTCCCCCCTCCTAGAGCCGGCGCAACAGGACTGGACCGCGGCTGCTCACTCCGGGCTGCTGGGCTCACGGCCCACGCTGAGAGGGCCGTGGATCGGCGGGTGAGATGTCTCCCGCATATCTTCTATAACGAGCCTTGGATGCGTCCGCTCGGGGATATTCGCGTTCTCCCGCTCCGATCCTTCCCTCAACTCTCTCCCACCCCGCCCAACCACGGCGGCAAGAGACCAGTGAGGAGGCGGCATGAGATTGGGGCGCAAGGGACGCCCGCGATTGAGGATGGGCCACAATGCTCATCCTTGATCTGACTAACGCCAGGAGAGATGCAGCGCGCAAGATGGTCGCCGTCCATTTCGAATGACGGGAGTAATTCCTGTTCTGCTCTGTATTGTCCAGAGGGTTTCTATTGCCTCCGCTCCCTTCAAAGCCTCCAGCTCAGCGAAGCTCCGGCCCAGCTCCAAGCCCAACCTCTGGCACGGGTTGGGCCACTGGGTCCAGGCTTGTGTCTATCGAGGCCACTCTCTTTGCGCAGCACAGCTGGGCCATAGAGCTTAATTATTGGCATCTGTCTCTGCTGACTGTGTCTTCTCGAGATTCCAGCTAGGTTCTTAGCTTCCTAAGGCTGGCCCCGCCCTCCCCGCTGCTTTGGGCTCTCAGCAGCGTTCCACAGCAGGAGCCCTCGCCTGAACGTGAGAGAGAATAGGCTTTTTCCTCCGCGGTTAGCTTCCTCCTAAGTGGTACAAATGTTCAGGACAGACTCTGAGAAGCCCTCCCCCCCTCCCCACGCACAAGGAAACCGATATGAATCCAATAAACTCAAAATAATCCCCACCCATTCTTGTTCCCAAGTGCTTTATTTTGCTAAATAAAAATGGTCTCATTCCCTATGCCCTTGTCCCCCGGGCTTGTTTTACCGGCGCTTTTTCCATGGAGCTTGGGAAGAATGAGCGGCAATCCTTGTTTTCGGCACGCTCCGTTCGCCTGGGATCGTGCGAAAAGGCGGGGCGGGGAGAGGGCAGACACCAACGGCTTCTCTCACTGTTTCGAGGATCTACAGCGGGCATGCAAACAAGCTGACTAGAAACCTAGCGGCTGTCGTGCACACCCTTCGCTCCCTTCCCCCCTCCTCTATCTCCAAGCCTATTCACGCCAGGATTTTGGTCGCCGAACCTTTAGCCTCATCTACTCTCCTAAAGTGAGCTGGGCCAGGTTGCAAGTGACATCATCTTGGTTCGAGGTTGAGAGGGGAGGGGGGGGGGTAAGCGGGCGGGTGAGGGGGAGTAGGGTCGCAGCCGAGCCATGCGGTCTGCTTTAATATGCCGTGCTTGGAAGTGCAGCGGCCGCCTTGGCGATTTCATCATTGCAGTGGAACAAGTAGAAAATGTCGGTGAATGAAACACACTTTTGGAAAGCGCGGAAACTAGCCAGAGGAGGGGGAGAGAGGAGGTTTGATTTCGATTAGATTAGATTTCGAGGGAATGAGCATGTCTTGGGCACTTCTTTTTATTGATGAATAAAATTATACCATGGTCAAATAGTCTACGTCTCAAAGGGATACAATATGTGTACAGCAAACGGATTCAAAGGAAATGGCCTTTCGAATAAACAAGGGTGTTTAGTTGCCACCACGCAGGCGGAGTACAAGGTGGAGGGTGGACTCCTTCTGGATGTTGTAGTCGGAGAGGGTGCGGCCATCTTCAAGCTGCTTGCCGGCAAAGATCAGACGCTGCTGGTCTGGAGGGATGCCCTCTTTGTCTTGGATCTTCTGTTTAACGGTCTCGATGGTGTCGGACGACTCCACCTCAAGAGTGATGGTCTTGCCGGTGAGCGTCTTGACGAAGATTTGCATACCGCCACGCAGACGAAGGACC